>NC_142515.1:124582500-124870000 GCF_057876585.1 Rhinolophus sinicus
GTGTATTAATTTGTCCCTTAGTCACAGTGGATATAACCAGTCCCAGGCAGGATTATCTCTGTTCTTTCAAAGCACAGTTGCACGGTAGTTCAGCTTATGAACTTTGGAGTACGACTGCCTGGTTTAGTCTGGAATATGACAATAACCTTGTTTCCTTGAGCAAGTTATCTAACTCCTATTTTGTTCTGTTTCTTCACCCACATATTGGAGATAGTATTAGAACCCACCTCACAAGGTTACTGTGAGGGCTAATTAAATAAGATACCATACATGGCTTTCTTATTTGATCTCAGAGTTTCCAGCACAAAAATCAGAGCTCAGGCTTAATCAGTGTTACCTGATTTTTGTCGATGTTGTTGTTTTGTTTTGTTTCTTTTTTTTATTATTATTTTTAATAACTTTTGGGATAAGCATTTTTCCTCAAAAAGCCATTTAACAAAGGTAAGTCATTGTGGAAATATAAAGCTGGCCCACACTTGAGAAAAGGTTATATTCAAAAGCATTCTGCATATCTTAGCTCCCTCTGGTTCTCTTTAAATAGGAGACCTAAAAAAGTTCAATAATAAACTCTCTTAGTTAAAATGGGCTTATCACTAGATAAGATGTTTAGCAGAAAGTAACAGAAACTACTTCTCCAGGTTCTCTCTGCCATTTAAACCTGAGTACAAACCCAGTTCCTAAATGTTACACAGATAATGTGGTGTTGGGTCTGCAGAGCTGCCGCTGTACTTTGTCTCATTAATCTCAACCATTTCAAAATATTCTCTTTGCTGTAACATCAGAGTCTCAATAGAGAGAAGTTTCTTCATTGAATATCAAGTTGCAAAAATAATTGTTTCAGTAAGGGAAAGAGGCTAATAAGACAGAATCAGGTCAGCACAAATGCAAGGTTAATCTTTCAGAAATTTTTGGGATGGACTGGTTTTCTTTCATTTTGTTTTGATAGCTATAAATACATATTTATAAAATTTCAACATTGAAAATATTCAACATTGTTACTTTCAACTTTTGCCTAAAGGCATGGATTTTTATAATATGCTCTTATTTCTTTATCATAAATTTGTGCAATGTATGTAAAGAATAAAGTGGTTTTCTCCCCGTTACTCTAACCTAGTTCCCAATGCTATGGAACAACATCCAATTTGATTTTGGCCTATAGTACAAATAGTTTTAACTAATCTGCTGCTGTATTTCATTATAGCACGCAGGATTCTAAGATGCCTGCCTGCTCTCCACTCTCTACTTTACACCCTGAATAGTTTGTTCTTCTTGAGAGACCAATCACTTGCTTCTAACAGAATATGGCAAGTCTCATGATTAGGTTATGATATATTCTAGCTTCAGTGAGGTTAACTGGCAAATAAAATCGTAAGATATATAAAGTATAAATCATGATGATTTAATACATATGCACACATTGTGAAAGTATTTCCCCATCTAGTCAATTATCACATCCATCACCTCATATAGATATAAATATATAGATATATATGTAAATATACATATAGATAGATATATAGATATATATCTACATATATATATATATATATATATATATATATATATATATATACATATTTTTTGGTGAGAACATTTAAGTTCACTGTCTTAGAAAATGCCAATTACGCAGTGCAACATTATAAACTGTAGTCACCATGTTATGCATTAGATCCTCAGACCTCATTCATCACATAGCTGAAAGTTTGTAACCTTTTAACAAACTCTGTATTTTCCCCGCCCCTCCCTGCCCCTCACAACCACTTTTCTACTCTCTGAGTCTGATTTTTGTTTGCTTGTTTGTTTTAGGTTCCAAAAGTAAATGATACCATGCAGTATTTGCCTTTCTCTCTGGCTTGTTTCACTTAATGCAATGCCCTCAAGGTTATGCTATGTTTATATGACTCCATCTCACTAGTACATATGAGACTCTCCTGCTGTCCTTGAAGAAGTAAGTTGCTACTATATGAACTGCCCATGAAGGACCATGTGGCAGAGAACTGCATGTCACCTGCAGGACCGGAGGGCAACCTCCAGCAAGAGCCAGAGAGAAGTCAGGGCCCTCAGTCACAGAGCCACAAGGAAACTAATCTGCCAACAACCTGAATAGGCTTAGGGATAGATTCTTCCCAGTCAAGACTCTAAATGAGAACATAGCCCTGCCAGCCCCTGATTGGAGCCTTAGGAGACCCTGAATACATGGGCAGGTGAGCCATGCCCAGGATTTTGGCCCAAAGACACTGAGATAATAAACATGTGTTGTTTTAAGCAACTAAGTGTGTGGTAATTGGTTAACAGCCATAGAAAACTAATACACTCATTTTTTCAAGTCACATTTTGAAAAATCAGGATATAGCAAGAGGAAACAACACTTTCTTCTTTTTTTTTTTTTTTCAGTTGTCCCAAATCTCCACTGTTGCTTTCCTCTCATATCTGGCTATATTTCCATCAAATCCGATAGTTTGTGATATACTCTTTTAACCTCCAGCTATCCTTTCATGGGAATAAGGAGTGTTTTATAGCAAGGGAAGCAGAATATACCATTCCAAACCCCAAGTTTCTGTCACCAGTAATTTCACCTATAGTGTTTCCCTGAAAATAAGACCTAGCCAGACCATCAGCTCTAATGCATCTTTTGGAGTATAAATTAATGTAAGATCTTGTCTTATTTTACTATATAAGACTGGGTCAATATAATATAATATAATATAATATAATATAATATAATATAATATAATATAATATAATATAATATAATATAATACAATACAATATAATACAATATAATGTAATATAATACCGGGTCTTAATTTTTGCTCCAAAAGACGCATTAGAGCTGATGGTCCAGCTAGGTCTTATTTTCGGGGAAACACGGTATTTCAGCTGTAGTTTGTTCTATGTATATAGCAGTTGGAAGTGATTTAAATAACTCAAAATGGCTTAAATAGAAAGGAGATTGATTATGTCAAATGACAAGAAGCTTATCAGGAGGGGAGGCTCTAGGATCTGCAAACTAAAACTCCATCTCAGCTTCTTTATGATTCTTGTAGCAATTTCCTTTTCTAAGATGGTTTCATCCTGCAGCAGATCCAGTAATCACATATAGATGTGACAAGTCTGGCATTCGAAGAAGGGATGTTCTTTTCTATTCATTTTCTCTCCCATTCCAAAAAAAAAACCTTCCCTAGAAAATCTCAAGCAGACTTTTCTTCATGTCTCATTGGCCACAAGTACATGCCACAATCTCTTCTAAAACAATCACTGACCAGATCTAGCTGATCTAACTTTATCTCAAGTTTAAGCCAATTTGAACCTTCTCCTGAAGGTTAGGTAACATGATTAAAATAGGATTTCCTTAGTGGGAATACACAAAAATGAGAAGATAGTTTAGGAAAACATACTGTAAGAAGTTATACCCTGCTGGATATTGAAGGACAAGCAAGTAATATGCAGGTAAAAATGGACTAGAGAAGCTGAAATCAGAGGGTTATAGTCGTGTGAAAAATGAGCAGGACCTTAAATTAGGAAAGCTGAAGTCTAGATGAAGGAAGTGTGAGCAGGAAGAAATGCTTTGTGAAATATTTAGGTAGTAAAATTAGGAGGATTTTTTTATATGTATCATAAAATATTCATCTCCCCCAAAACACAACACATACAACCCAACTTTCTGCACCCAGGTCACTTATAAAATTGAGTTGCTTTCCAAGATAATGCGTGAAATCCTGGGAATACACAGTATAGGTAACAAATGAGTTCAATTCTTTTATCTAATCTGAACATTTCAGACTTGAGAGCAGCTAAAAAGTGACCATTACACTAATTGCAAATACCAGAGATAATTGATTAAAAATATGAGAGCCACTTACGCATGAACAGCCTTTATTTCAAGAGAACACCAAAAGCAACAACTGTTAAAGCAAACTGTTCTCTTATAAAAAGTCCTCTTATGTAATTGTAATCTGTTTATTCCTTTAGAAAAACCTTCCACTGGCATCCTGAAAAGATTCATGTCTTTTAAATATCAAGCATAAGGCTTTAAACTGGTGTACACGTGAATAATTTTGTGAAGTTCAAAATAATTATATATGATTCCCCATAATTAAAAATAAAATTGTTAAATTAAAAAAGACAATTAAAACTGGAGTAAAATGATCTCTGTTAAAATCATAAAATCGGCATTGCTCTGATTATTAGCATGATCCATTTTTAATCTATGACATTTATAAAGCAAGAGATTTTACTTATCCAGTCTTATTAGCATAATAATCATTGCACTTTACATGGCTTTAACAATAAATTACTTCCCTTATATTTAAGTTTTTCCCAGACAAACAGAATTAAATATGTATTGAACTAAAGGTTAAAGCCCCTTCATTAATTCTGTTACTGTTTTTCATAAGCCAAATTCTCCATTAGGGTACCTCTTGACTCCATAGCATTGATTCTAATCATTTTCTCCTAATGAACCTCAGACTGACACAGATAATTCCTCTGGGCATTTTCACTTGTAAGAAACCACAACCCTTAACCCCTTTCACTTCATTTGCATAATCACTTGCCCAGATCTTCCTCCATTTGGGATGCGTCTATGCTTCTTTTGCATTAATTTTTAATTTTACTAACTTGGAACTACCTCTTTCTTGATTTTTTTCCTCTACATTTTTCTTCATTGTCTCCCCAGGCTTGCAGCCATTGCCCTGAGGTTTCTTCCCAGTGGTTGGCCTTCTTGCTTCCACTTGTCTGGTCATCATTTACAAGAGACTATAAATGATTTTGATGGACTTTTGATTGTGATGGATTTTGATGCACATAAGCAAATCACTACAACGCTCTTTTTCAGGCCATTGTATCCATAAAAAACACTTCAGAAGTATCTACACAGAAGTTTTCCTGGTTCATGCAATTCTACACCCCAACAGTTCCAGACTGTAAACTTGAGAGTGGAGTACAAACTCTCCCTTTTACTCTACACATTCTTCACAGTATATTTTCAATTCTCACACACAGTTTGATTGAAAGAGCTATCATAAGGCCATGTAAAGATTTTCTGGCTGCAAATTATCTAGGGATAGGTACCATGTAGTCATCTTTCTCCCTTCTAAGGTACACGGGGATTCTTTTCTTAGTGTCACCCCACTTCACACATAGGCCAACTGGGAGTTCACTCTTTGTATAACTAGTCTTGAAAAAATACAAGTATTTTTCTCAGAGTTTCTAACTATTTTCCCCAACAACTAACTTTCTTCATCTCAGACCCAGAAGTTTTAATATTTGTCTCTTCCAAAGTAAATTAAATTCCATTACCTGCTCCTTCCTTCAAATATGGAGTTTCAGCAACACAGCATCTTTTCTAGTATTTCTTTGGGACTTTCCTCCAGACCTAGAGTCATGCGATCCCAACTGGTTTTGTTACTTATTGACCTTTCTTCTGTTGGTTCAGTATTAATCTATCACATCGATCCTCTCAAAACCTACATTTGGTCCCTTTATGCTTTCAAGTGATGTCTACACTGAGCTGAGGCTCTGTATGTTTTAACGCCTGTTTAGAAAATGAGGTAATCTGTCCATTATCACTGTTAATCTACATCCTGCCCAACATTCTTCATTGGGTTCCCATGGCATTCAGAGTAAAATAAAAATTCATCACGGCCTCCAGGCCCTGCATCACGTGGCATTTGCATCCTTCCCCAGCATCATTTCATGACACGGATCCGAGCCCCTGTATCACAGCTCAGAGAAGTCCTACAAGGCACTCCGTGTTCCCCTACCTACCTCTCCTGAAGGGTTTTCTGTCTCTTTATGATTTATCTATCTTTCTCAACTTAAATGTCACCTTCCTAAAGAACTCCCAGCTATCTGATCTAAAATATAGCCACATGTATTTCCTAACACCCTTTAATTGTTTTGTACTCTTTGTAATTACTTTTCAGATTTGTCTACACATTTATTGTAAATTTCCACTAATAGAAAGTAGCTCCAGGAAAGCAGAGACCATTTCTGCCTTGCTCACTCTTGTATCCTTGACATTTTGCACAATATCGGGTCCATAGCAGAAACTCATTAAATACTTGCTAAATAACTGAACAAGCAGATGCATGCGTAGAAATCATATTAATGCAAAATTAATTGATATTTGTAAGCTGATGTATGTTAAATCCCACTCACCAAACATAAGTAACATAGAACTCTTGAAGCAATCAGTGTTCTCCAAAACCTGCTTGGAATTAGATATTTCTTCCAATCAAAAACTCCAAATGACTTACTTCTTATAAGCTACAATTTCTAAATTTCCAAATATTCTAAAATATCTTACTCATTTTCTTCTTGTTGATGTCTTTTAAGCCTAAATTAAATGAAGGGATTAGAAACCACAGTACCTGGTGTTTCCAGGCAATTGGAAAAGGTAATTTCATAGACAGTAAACTCCTTCATGAGACTGTGAGCTCCTTGAGGACATGTCTCACCAAATCCCGGAAACCCCATTAATGCCTATAAAATGTCTCCTTGTGAATACACAGGGGTAGTTCACAGATCATGATGATAAATAGTTATACAAATTTACTTAGGAATTTAATATTTACAAATGCTAAAATAAACAAAATGATAGTGGATACTCAATTGTTTTTTTCAGAATCCAAAAAATGGAGTCCACATTAAATACACATTTGCTCAGAGTTTCAGGAGTAATGAGGACTGAGGCTGTCTCAGGTAAGAGCTCTGTGAGGCAAAGTCGTGCTGTTGGCTCAGAGGAAACTATTTAAAGCAGTAACGTGTAAGGCATTCAAGAACCCAATTGCATCAAAGGAAGACCCTCCTAAAGACTTCACTTAGTGGTTAGAAATGATTCAGAAACCTGATGAGATTGAATCTACCAGAAGGCAAATAATGAGACTCTGGGCGTCTTTATTTGAAATCGGGAGTTTTACATGAGAGATAATAACACTTAAGAAAACCAAGTACTGGGTAATATTGTACAGATCAGTGTTAGAGGAAGTAACTTGGGAGCTTAGTTTCAAATCAATAAACGCTCTCAATTTTGATTTTAAAATATTCAGAAATGTGAAATTCCTCTCCCATGAGCTTTGGAAAGCATTCCTATTAAATCTTTAAGTTAGCTTTCTGTACATTCTCTGTCTCATGCACAGTTTGGTGAACTTGCAAGACGTGGGCAGACCTTTAGTAGACTCCTCCCTTAGGTAGTAAGTTCTAGAAAAAAGAGTTGGAAGTCTCACAATGTCTAAGTAGAAGACACTGCTCAAAGTGATTTTGATTAAAATAAGCCAAAGAATGAATAGCAAATCATACTTAGGCAACAATACTCTGGTAAAAATCAGAAAATTGTATCCAGAAAGATGTGTCAGGTATAAAGACAGATAAGAGCATTAAAACCAGTCATGACATAACCTGGAGGACTGTCATCAGAGAGGACTACTCCCCTCCAGTGAGCGAGAAACATTTACCCATCAGCTCCCTTTCCCCGTCACTCAATGATTCATCCCACAAAGTATTAATTCCCCTGAATTTGGAGGATGTACAAATGCCACTGAAAGGTACAAGCCTGAGACTAGGTTGACCCTGCAACAAGCTGTCAGAGCCCTCCAGAGCTAGTCACTGCAATGGTGTCTAAAAGAGAGGCAGATGAGGCCTGGGGACCTGCAGCAGTAGAAAAGAGCTAACCAATAGATTTCCTAACTGAGCTCTGGATTCTTGTCAGCCTGGATTAACAATGATCTGCCTCAGTATGTCTGTGTGTGTGTGTGTGTGTGTGTGTGTGTGTGTACACATGATACTACCCTTTTTAGACTAGCTTTCTTCCCGTTCTAATCTTGGCATGAACATCACCCTAGTCCATCTCTTTCAATCGATAAATAAATGTACCTCTCATGGTTGGACAGACTTTTCAGTGATACCCGAATATCATGTAATTCTTCTCACACACACACACACACACACACACACACACACACACACACACAGATAGCTGTCAGAGGAAATCAAGCAAGGCTCTCTGCATTCGGAAAAAAATATGTGTGGCTATAGAGTGTTTTGTATACATAGTGCCATTCTCTACTTTTACCCCAGAAATGCTAGAGTACAGATCTTGAGGATTTACATTAAAAAGTATTCCACATTTTAATGAAAATTTAAGATTACAGTTACATACGCTTTTTTTCTCCTTTTTTTATGATTTCCCAATTGATTTGGAATCATAATAAAGTGCAAAGATGTCCCTCTGCTTACCATTACAAGGGCCTAAAATGCATAAACATGGAAATTTATGTTGTTTGCAAAATTTGTGAAATGTGCAGATAAGTAAGTTTCCAATAGTTAATGCAATTCTAAAGTTATTTTTCCCTAGATTTGTTAAACATTCTTAAAGCATAAATTAAAGAATAAATTCTGAGTAATAGCAAGAAAAGCGTGAAAAAAAAAAAAAAAAACAGTGATGGGGCAGGTCAGAGACTAGCCTTATTAGATATCAGAACTTATCCCAAAGTCACTTGTTATACAGAATAATGTTCCCCAAAGATGTCCACACCCAAACCTACAGTACAAGTAAATATGTCAGACTACATGGCAAAAGGGATTTTAAAGGTGTGATTATAGTTCAGAACCTTGAGCTGGAGAGATTATCCTGGATTACCTGGGTGGACTCAATCTAATTACAAAGACCTTAAAAATCATCTTTTAAATGGGGTGGAGAACCTTTCATGTGTCAGAGGATCAGAGAGATTGGCAGTGTGAGAATTACTAGACCCACTGTTGCTGGCTATGGAGATACAGGAAAGAATTCCATGAGTCAAGGAAAGACGACAGCTTCTAGAACCTGGAAAAGTGAAGGAAACAGAGTTTCCCCTGGAGCCTCCAAAAAGGAACATAGCCCTGTCAACACTCTGATTTCACCCCAATAAGATCTATGCCAGGCTTTTGCCCTACAGAACTTTTATGTTGTTTAATTCATCAAGTTTGTGGTAACTTGATAGAGAAGCAATGGAAAACAAACGCATTATTATAATCAATGTGATGCTGGAGGAGGAATAACAAGCAGGTCACTGGAACATAAGGAGAAATAGATCTCAGTTTACAGAAGAATTGAGTATTTCTCCAAGGTGGCCATTCCATTCATTGTGAAAATGGAAATGGTAAACAGATTATATAATTAAGCTGGTATACATTCTATCTGGAGGAAAAGAAAACTGGGTTCTTATCTCAGAAAATGAATACAGAAAAATGATTGATGGATCTTAGCTTCAATGTAAAAAGTGAACAATAAAAATTTTACAAGAAAAACTAGGAGATTACAAGTACATCATATATTACAAATACACAGTTGTGGAGAGAAATGATATGGATAAGAAGGAAATAGAGAGGGGAGATGATTAAAAATGAGAAAGAAAACAAAGACTTATCTAAAAAGTATGTATGGTCTGATAGCACTTATATGTAAAAGTATTTGCGTGTGTATATATATATTATATATACATATATATTATATATATAAATTTTAATATAACATAAAAATAATTATTTGCATATGTGGGTCTCTTTCCTGTCATTTGGTCTATTTAAATATGTTGTACTGTTTTAGTGATAAATGAAGAAAATTTTAACATCCATATATATGACTGTGATTTAGTAATATATTCAGATACCATAGAACATAAAGCATAAAGAAAGATGCTTTTAGATACCGTCTTCCTAATGTTCTCCAAATGTCCACAGGTTGTTCAGTATTATTAGATATTCCTTCAAAACTGACTTGCCTGGAGTGTCTCTTTTCCCTACTTTATTATTCTTCCTCTGCTCTGTGCTGACAGCTCTCAAGTTGAAATTATCTTCTCCTTGCAGTCAAATTTTAACAATCCGGTTATCTTTTGCTCTCTTTATTATTCATCTGTCTTAAACCAAATGAGAGAATTTCTCCCCCATTGGGACTTACTCTCCACACTTTTAAAAAATGAAAGTAACTTTCTTTATTATAGAATTGAATTCATATCAAAAATGGCCTGAACTCAATTTAAAAGATGGTTTTGTAACTGAAGAACTGAAAGGATTTCTTCATGAAATAGCATCACCTTAAGACAGAGGATAAGAGCCCTGAGGATAGCATTATAGTGAACCTCAAAGGTACTCTTCTAAATAATGCTAATACAGTCAAGAAGCAGGGTATAATAAAAAATTTGGAAGGCATTATGTTACAGGAGAAACTAGGCACCATTTGTCCCTCCAGATGGTAGTGGTCTCTGATCCTTGGTCTAAAGAAAGGGCATTTTGAGGAGCGACAATAGACAATGAAGAGTGTATGAGGAGAATGAGGTTTAAAAAAAAAAAGGAGGGAGCAAGAGAAGAAAAATTAGATCACATGAACATGGTAATACAGCACCGCATCGAACAGATGAGTTTGTAATCTATAACCTAGTCTAGAATTTACTGTCCAATAAATCCACATTGTATAATAATGTGAGGTAAAATGGATTGTAGCAATGCTGGCTCCCAGGAGCAGAGCACAGGTGGTCCTCTCCATTCAGGCTTCTTTCACGTGGCCTGTTGTATGCTCCCTAAGGACAGGGTACGATTGTGAATTTGTTTTATCAGTCATCATGGATACAGAGATACTAGACCAGTAGTGTTAGAAATAACTGCAACACTATTCCCTGCTACACCCAATAGTACCCACTGGCAACTCATTTGCTTATTAATCAACACTTTTCTGACATAATTCCAGGAGCTTAAAGTGAAGGCAGAAAAAAGTCATTGAAGTGTGAAGAAGTGGTAATATGGCTGACGTTCACCAAGAAGCAGTGACTCTCAGAAGATGATTGACACCTCGAGTTTCTGGGAAAATGCAAAACCCTCTCAACTCTGGAGGACTGTTTGAATCTCAGAAGGAAGTTAAGTGAACACATACTGCTGCCAAATTTAGAAACTTGCTTACATATTCTGCAAAAAATATCATGGGTTTTTTAGAGTCTACTTTAAATACCTGCAGATTATATTTCTAGTTTAATAACTGGAGTATTCGCTCTATTCATTTTACTAGCTTCAGTGAATTTCACTTTTAGAGCATAACATTGAAAATGTCTCCTCTAACCTATGATATTTATATGTCATTTAATGTGAAATTTATGAGGCTGCAGTTCTGATTTCCAAATGGATGTAAATTAGAACACAGAGTATTTACATTCCTTCATTTCTATCCCACATACATAAAGTTTGACTTTAAAATGTCACTGTGCTTTTCTGTTTCATAGAAGTTATATGCATTTATATGTCCTTTGTGTCTCTAGCACATGCTGGATTTCAGTTTTTCATTTGATACTGGGTAAAAATTGTCTATAAAAACACTACGCTACTGAAGTTGAGATGGATTTCTTTTTTTTTTTCCTTCTTCTTTTAATTCTTGAGACATTTATAGGTATTCAGGGCAGTAGAATTTGTAACCACATCACCACCTAACATTTCCCTGTCATCTTTGGAGATAAGCATTTAAAAATCTATACAATATTTTTGCTATTCAGATCAGACTCTAGGTAGAGGAGTATTTTGGTCTAATCCAGTGTATTGTGCTTGGAGAGGATAAATATTTAGAAAATTAATTTCCTATTTGTTGTGGACAAAGAAGTGCTTGTTTTCAGAAAGAAATAGCTTATATTCTACTTCCTTTAATAAGCATTTTATGTTGGTTAAATACTATGAATTCATTTACATTTGCATAGGTGATATTTGGGTGGTGAATTGCAAATCTAAGACTTAAAATCATAAGTAATTACCCAAAGAAATATACAGATTTAATGCAATCCCCATCAAAATCCCAATGGCATTTCTTTCAAGAAACAGAACAAAAAATAATCAGATTTGTATGGAATCACAATATACCCGGATAGACAAAACAATCCTAAGAACAAAGAACAACGTTGGCGGTATCACACTCCCTGACTTCAGTTTGTAGTACAAAGTGACAATAATCAAAACAGCATGGTTTGGCAGAAAAAACAGGCACAGCGACCAATGAAAGAGAATTGAAAACCCAGAAATAAACCCACATAAATATGGAAAGATAATTTTCAACAAAGGAGCCAAAAACATAAAATGGAGAAAAGACAGCCTCTTCAATAAATGGTGCTGGGAAAATCGGAAAGCCACATGCAAAACAATGAAAGTAGACTGCTATCTGTCACCGTGTACCAAAATTAACTCAAAATGGATCTAAGACCTGAAACTATAAATTGCATAGAATAAAAAATAGGTACTAAAATTGTGGACCTTGAGTTTATAGAGGATTTTATGAATTTGACTTCAAAGGCAAGGTGAATAAAAGCAAAAATAAATTAATGGGACTATTCAAACTAAAAAGCTTCTGCACAGCAAAGAAACCCTACACAAAACAAAAAAGGAAACAAACAAAATAGAAGAAGATATTTGCAAACAGTGCCTTTGATAAGAGGCTAATATCAAAAATATATAAAGAACTCACAGAACTCAACAACAACAAAACAAACAATCCAACTAAAAATTAGGCGGAGGACCTAAACAGAAACTTCTCCCACAAAAACATACAAATGGCCAACAGATATATGAAAAAATGCAAATCCAAACCACAATGAGATACCATCTCACACCTGTTAGAATAACTATCATCAACAAGACAAATAGTAACGTGTTGGAGAGGCTGTGGAGAAAAAGGAATCCTCATACTCTGTTGGTGGAAATGTAAGTTGATACAGCCACTATGGAAAACAGTATAGAAGTTTTTCAAAAAAATAAGAATAGAATTACAATATCACCCAGCAATCTCTCTCCTGGGTATCTACCCAAAAAATCTGAAAACGTGTATCCGTAAAGATATATGCACCTCTATGTTCATTGCAGCATTACTCACAGTGGCCAAGAATGGAAACAACCAAAGTGCCCTTCGATAGATGAATAGATAAAGAAGACGTGATATATACACAATGGAACACTACTCTGCCATAAGAAAAGATGAAATAGTGCCACTTACAACAACATGATTGAATCTTGAGATGATTATGCTAAGGGAAATAAGTCAGACAGAAAAAGTCAAGAACCATATGACTTCACTGATATGTAGGATAAAAAACTGAAAGCAACAAAGGAACAAAACAAGCAAAGAAACAAAAACTCCTAGACGCAGACAACAGTTTAGTGGCTACCAGAGGGTAAGGGTCGGGGTGCTAGAAGGGGGAAAAAGGGATCAAATATATGGTGATGTATTACAGAAGTGTACACTTGAAACCTATACAATTTTACTAACCAATGTCACCCCAATAAATTTAATTAAAACAATTATAAGTAATAAAAAATAACTTTCAAAGGTGTTGAACAGTAGCAGTTGGAAAAATCTACTTTGAATACTTGTATATAGTCATTGACTTTGTAAAGATAATTTAACTATGGGGAAATCTGCTATGAAAGCAACAGTATTTTTGTGTGCAGAATTTGGACAAAGTACTTGATGTGTCAGTAATTTGGGGACCTAATTATTTTTGATATAATATTGCTATGTGAGTAATTCTGTTTCAGAAACTGAAACACAGGAAACTAATATAAATACTCCAAGAAACATATTCAGATGTGTGTGCTTTCTTCATATTGTCACTTTCCTTCTGTTTGCATCTCGTGTTAAACTATTTATATTCACAACTTATCTCTTTTTTGTCTCCTGATAAATTTGTGACACATAACCTGTTCCTTCACTTACAAAAACAAACAACAAAACCATTAATTCAGCCCTCAAAATGGCCTTACCATATTGATTACTAGTCTTGAACACTATATAAACTATATTAAAATAACATATGATGAAAGCATTTGAATAAACACTTTTTAAATGAGAGATGAGTATTTAAAAATGTTTCCATACAATCAAAATAAAAAAGTAAATTAATATGAACAGATAGAAAAATAATTGATCTTTTCTCTCATCTTCAAGATAAAATCAAATTGGTGTGGTTAACATACATTATAAGAATTCAGAACACCTGGGTTCTAGGTCCTGATTTAGTTACTTGGTGTAATGGTGACATATGATGACAACCCACACATCAGTTTCTTTCCTTGTAAAATGAGGCTACTAATTTTTAGCCTTTTTTGATAAAATTATTGTGAAAATCAGATATGTAAAAATACTCTGTAAATAGTAAAGATGTAAATAAATATAAAGTGACACAGCTATAATTTCCAGAATTTATAATCGTGTTTTGTTGTCAATTTGGAAGGAAACAAATTCCAAAGAATGTGCTCTTATGGGAATCGCCTAGGATCCACAGCTCTATGTCAGAATGAAACTTTAGGAAATAAAATATTGTATCTGAATTAACAATTTTGTTTTGCCATCTCTACTCCTTTTATTACACATTTTGTTTTGTTTGCTTGTTTTTATTGCCCCATTAAATTTCTCCAGGAAAGTTAATATCAAAGGAATTATTTTCCAACAGATTTTCCAAGTTTTATAACTTGAGCTCAACAATACAAAAATTATTTATGCTCTGTGTTTTTTTATCTCAGTACTTATAAGTTTATTGAAATCTACTTTGAAGCTATAAATAGATGCAAGTTTGAACATATAATATTCTTAAACTTTGATAAAATTTTATCTAAAAAGAAAAAAAGTAAAATTTATTTACTTACATTTATTATGAAGAATAATTTTCAATTGTATTTTTTTCTTGGCAAAACCAACAGAACTTAAGCCATTTTAATAAAAATTTACTTTGTTTTTATCATACACTTTAGGAAAACTTGGCCACCGACAACTTTTTAAATAGCACAATACTGTTAATAGAGAACGTTCTCACCAGTACAGGAACAGTTCCTTTATATTTTTACAATGCTAATAAGAAACAAAACATTTTGATAATTGCAGTCCAGATGTCAAGATTCTAGAATACAATTATTGATATGCATGTACAAATAAACATACTAATGACAAACCATAAGTATATTTATTTTCTATAATATCCATTAAGGTACATTTTTATATGATTTTATGATAATTGTAAAAATATTTTATTAGCTTTCAAATTGCAAAAAAACCTATAGATGTATTTCAGGAATTTGAAACATATGAAGTATGATAAAATTATTTTATATATTAAAGTATACCATATTTCTGCGAAAGTAAGACCTAGCCGGACAATCAGCTCTATTGCGTCTTTTGGAACAAAAATTAATATAAGACTCGGACTTATTTTACTATAATATAAAACTGGGTCTTATATAATATAATGTAAGACTGGGTCATATATTAATTTTTGTGCCAAAAGATACATTAGAGCTGATTATCCAGCTAGGTCTTATTTTCGGGGAAACAAGGTATTTATATGCACTTGAATTTAATCCTTATATCTTCATTTTGTGTTTCTTGTTTATTTTACATTGTGTTTTCTTTTTCTTTTTTTTTTTTTACTTCACTGCTGTTCTTTCTCTTTTTTCCCTAAGTATGATTTCCACCCTAGTTTTTAAAATTATTTCTCCCTGATCTAATAATAAAACATATTTTACAACTGTTCATTAAATAGAAAATCCCCACCATTTATCTCATCACGCTAGATTGTTTCGCCCAACAAGCCTTCCTTTTTCTTCTCACCACAATATGATAAAATGTTTAGACTATTTTTACCTTTCCCTTTTCTGCCCTTTCCCCAAGTTTCACCTCTAAAAAAGGGGGAGAATATTTTTATCACTTCCCTCCCTGACCTACAAGTCATTCCCAATGCATAAGTCTGGCAAAATTGTTTAGTACTTTTAGGCATATACCAATATTAGAGGGTCTCCTATTGTATATCCCTTTTGTTAGGAGTCATTATTTAGAGCAGATATTACCTCTTCTTAGTATCCTATTTACTTAGCCTTCATTATTAAAAGAAGGTGAAAGAGAAAGATTAGTTGCTCACTCTGTTTTTCTCTCTTCTTCTATATTGAGGTCTTTATTCTAGTTCACTTTATTTTTTTTTTAAGTTGCTCCAAAGCCTCTTCCATAAATACTTTATTCAGAGGAGTTACATGGATGTATTTTTCTGAGCTGCTATGTATCTTCCCCCCGCCCACCCCCGGCAATTAGCACATAAAAATTCTTGGTTCGGCAGTCCATAGGTACTCTTCTTGGCACTCTACGTTCCAGAGCTGCAAATGAGAAGCCCAGCGGCAGTCTGTTATTTTTTCTGTTTGCCAGGAAACTGATTTTTTTTTTATCTTTCTCATTAGCATGCAAGAAATTTAGTAGATTATATGAAAGTTTTTACCGTTTCTTCTCAGTCCATTCTGGAAATAGGTGAATGTCCTCAATTAATGAGTCTCAGAGCTCTTTTTAAGATTCAGAAAAATTTTCTTCTATTATTTCTTTGTTATTGCTTCTAACATTTCTTCTTCTTTTTTTCTTCCTGGAACTATGCTAATTGTTACTTACTTGTTAGGTTACCAGGCTCTATCTTCTATCTTATTTTTTTTCTTTTCTCTCTACGATTATACTTCTTACACGTCTTTTAACAGACCATTGATTCCGATCTCAAGTGACTATCATATTTTCAAATCATCTATTCAATTGTTTGAATGACAAATCACATTTTTCACTCTAATTTTTTTTTAATTCTATTTTATTTTTGGTGTGGAACTTTATTTTCCTTATATGCTTTTGTTACTATATTTTACTCAAATAGCTGTCCATGTCCTGCAGCAGCAATATTTTGCTGGGTAAATATCATTCTGACCTGACTGATCACTCTTTCTGTGTTGGCTGGTTTGGATGCATTGTAACTCATCAGGCTGAGCTCCTGGGGCTCAGGTCTGATTGCTATTATTACGCAACATTGATCACCCAGGAACTGGAAGACAAAACAACCACTTTCCTCATGGGCCAGGAGTGAATAAAAAGGCAGGTTTCTAGGCTTTTCTGAACCCATCCAGAGATTTCTGTCTGGTCTCCCTAAATCATCCCTGTGTTGGGTCTGGGGAGTCTTGGCCTAGCTGTCCACGGGCTTTGTGCCCAGAGTAAACAGCTATATTCACATAAGGCTAATGTTGCTACCATTTCTATCACTCTCTGAGAACCAATAATGCCCCATGATGTTCCATCTTCCATATGTTTCTCAAGGCTTCCAGTTATCAGTCGTTTCCATGTAACTACAATAAAATCCAGGGCTCACTTGCTTACATTCATTCACATGAAGGCACAAACTACCATGAGACTCAGAGGAAGCCAGTAGAGAAGAACAGAGTATATGTTCAGATTGCATGTGCCCTATTTCTTCCTAGAACTCTACCAAAGTGGTAAAAAAAAAATTGAAATATACATCTTAAATTAGTCTTGAGCTATATACAATTGGACCATACTGTTGTAAGTATATATATTTATATTTATAAAAATGCATTTTTATTTATCCATTAAAATGGCAAACTATTCATAGAATTTTATTTCCAGGTCATACAAAGATAATGATAATTTATATATATTTTTAATCTCCTTACTTGTGTTTTGTTGTGTTTTCCAGATTTTTAGCATGTGTATAAAGTGTATGGGTGTGTGTGTGTGTGTGTGTGTGTGTATGAACATAGAAATAACCACAAAAAAATAGCACTTTTTATAGCACTTTAGGTATTTAAAGTATGGCTTAAGATTTCTTTATTATTTTAATTTGTCTACTATATTTTTTATTTTGAAGCTCTGAGTAGGTTGTATTATTTGACTTGCTTTTAGATAGTTCATGCATCTAGAAGTGTTATGAAATTGGAAATCTCTTGCTTTTTAAATTTAGAGGTCATTCGTTATTGAAGTTTTATCTACTGATAAAGGCTACATACTCTATCTATTTAGAAGCCTGCACTAGTCTACTCTCTTATCAAATTCAGCTTTGCTTTCCTTTTTTATCATACATATGTGAAATTATACTTTTCGGCAGTCTACTATAGAATCCTGTTGAGAAAGAATTGTATTATCTCAGCTGGACACAACTCGAGTAAAATACTGAAAATGAATGAATAGCAGAAACAGTGAGTATGAAATTTAGAGGGTAACCAAATATTCCCTAGGCCATAGTGACTTAGGATCTAATGTTGCCTTCTGGAAGGTGTAATATGTAGGTTTTACTCAACAAAATT
This sequence comes from Rhinolophus sinicus, assembly GCF_057876585.1. NCBI lineage: Eukaryota > Metazoa > Chordata > Mammalia > Chiroptera > Rhinolophidae > Rhinolophus > Rhinolophus sinicus. The sequence continues at coordinate 124,600,612 of NC_142515.1, forward strand.
GAATGTTACTAATATTTATGGACCCTTCTTCATTTCTTGAAATAAAGCAATTCTACTTTAAAAAAATGTAGAGCTTAATTTTTTGTTATCTAAATCTTATCCTTAGCTTTCATGTAGGGAGAAAAGAGTATATGAATGCAGGCTGACATTCTTATCCCTAAAGGTGGAAAAAGTCAAAGAACAGTATTTTATCTAAGTAGCAGTGAGGCTAATGAATGTCAAATTCCAGAAGCCTGCAAGGTATTTCTCTCAGGGTAGATATTTGCTAGCTCTCCTAAATTTTCTAGGAAGTTAGGCAGACATTTGGAATTGGAAATCCACATTATTTTTCCCTTCTAATTTATCTTTTACCAGGTTTTATTTTAAATTACATTTTTACATGTTTGATCTCTCATAAAGCTCTGAGTCATTTAAGGAAAGATATCATATCTTATTATTTTTGTGTCATTAGTGTGGCACACTGCTTAGATGAATGAGTAAATATGAGAGTAATTTGTAACAGGTTGCAAGAAACCAAGAAAATAGCCAAGCAGAAAAACAAAAATAAATAAATAATAAATAAAAACCCAATCAACTGCACAGAACAAGCAAGGGAAACAACTGGCCAGATTTTAAAGCCATCCTAACAAAACGGAGGTTTGTTGTTTTGTCTTTAATAACTTTTTTCTGTCTTATTAGATAGTGGCTCTAAATTAATCTGTTACTACCACAGCAAAAGTAGGTCTAGTAGAGAACAATTTAAAAAAAAAAAAGAAGAAGGAAGTGTTATTTCCTGTATCAGTCCAAATTTTGCTGCAACTAACAAACTGTTTTGCAGAGATTTCAATAAATTAGGGTGTTATTCACTCATTCAGGAAATCCTGGGCTGGTTTAAACTCTCCTTGAAGTCATCACGAAAGTAGCATTATTTTCTCTTTCTGCTCCACCATTAGCTGTGTCTCCCATCCCCAAGGTTGCTGTGTCATTCAAAGATAACCACTGAAGCCTTAGCCTTCACAGTTATTAGAGACAAGGAGAAAGAGAACAGCAAAGAAATTTTACTTAAAATGTATGTAAACATAGCTTTGCAGTAGCATAGCCCCTTGCCAGGTTTCTGATGACCAAACGAGGGCAGGAGGATGAGGAGCAGGCAGACCACAGACTTCCTCACCACATCGCTATTCCAAAGCAAAGCTCATAGTCCTGAACAGACCCTTGATTCAGAATAGGATGTGAAAATTCCAAAATAATGCCTTATCTTGGAATCACCAAGTCTGGTATATAGATCTTCAGATCCAACACTTGACCAAAGGATAGTTTATCTTTTCTTAAGGACTATTCTGCTTTCATCATAAACCTAAGTCACCTTCGATGAAAGTCAAAGAGAATGAAAAGCCCTTGCCTTTATAAACGAGATTTCTGGTTACCCTTATTTATTCAGCCATAATATTTACCAAGAATATTCTTACACATTTTTACACCTTAGAGATTGTTTTATGTGTAAAATGCTACACTCGCACAAGAGCTGGCTTCGTGGATGTATAAGCTCTACAACTCTCAAGATACAAAGCTCAAAAGGGCCTTGCCCTCAGGCTCTCCTGTTCCCATCTGAAAATTCTAAGGCCCCTTTTTTTCATTTTGCATTAGGAATCACAAACTCTGTAGCCAGTCCTGACCCCACAGAACACAGGAGAGGAGTTCAGAAAATAAGCAAACAGAGTACTATGGAATGCTTAATACCCAAGGATTGAACAATAATTGTCCACTACCAGTGATAGGTCAAACAAATTTATGTTGTCGTAGGTAGCACTTACTAGACATTGTAAATAGCACACAACTTAAAAATCACATACACTGTGACTATGGAGCTAATTAAATTCAGCATTAATGGAGTGAAATCTATTGACAGCTCACTAAAATTAATTAAGAGAAGCAGTAACTGCAGTGTGTTCAAAGTAATAAAGTGTTGATTTTTTCCCCCAAGCTCTTAGAAGATTATTATGAAATTGCTCTAAGCCATTCAGTTAATGTGCTACACCCAATCACTATTCTTAAATCACTGAGGACATGTCTATTTACTGAAAAGTAACTTACTTGTTATTATTTCCAATTTTGATTCATACTTAAGAAATTGGACACTTATTAAATATTGAAATTGAGCAAGGCACATCATAGATGTCAGATTAATGACATGCAAAGACCAATTTGCGTGGTACCATCTCTGTTTTCAGGCACTTTCATTCCTAACATAATTTTAGCACAGGGAGCATGTATCTATACAAACTTCTTCCATATTTTAATTTTGTAAAGCTGAAACTTTTCACAAAGAGTATTATGGGTACATATATTCACTTTACAGAGATGAAAATCCCTTTGAAAACTTTAAGGACAATGAAGATTATATTCAAGCCCCAACTGTTCAAGAAAATGAAAATTTACAGCTGTTATCCATAATCAATTCGTATCAGCAAGCTGTGTATCATACAAAAGGCATTAACCCTCTCCTCTTTTATATTACGATCTAAAAATTTCAAAGCAACAAAAAAGGAAATAAAATATATAGCTGAAAACACATGAAGCTAAAATATTGATGCAATCAGCACTATTTTAAGAAAGCTTAAGAAATTAAAATCTAAATGTCAAGGTAGATAAATCAAGGTAAATATTTAAGTCTTATAAATTAGCCGTTGCCTATGCCTAGAAAAAGATTGAGTTAAAGTGTTTTCTTTTACTTTCCTGTTTCAGGTTTTCTTTGTTTATTTTGTTAATTTTTAACCCAGTGAGCTCCCTTAAAATAGTTCTATGTACAATATCAATTTTGTAAACGCTATGACAGTATTTCCCTTAAGAATGGAGAGGTTCTCCTGACCACTGTCAGCCAGTAAAAGGAAATACAAAACATGCTTTACCAAAGTCCACTGTTCCCAGTTCTAATGCAATATGGCAGTCTAGCTCAAAACGCCTTTTAGAAAAGCACAGAAAAAAGTTCAGTCTTTGCTCCAATTATTTGGCTAATTGACATCATCCTTGACTTTGTTTTATTAGTGAAGATGAATCCTTTAAAAGTTGATGATCTGGCAAAAGAATGTTATTCTCATCTTGTACTAAATGGACACAGGCTAATATAAAACCAAATGAATTCTAAAAAATGGAACAGCAGGAGTCACAAAAGCAGAAAACTAAAATGATTAAAAGCAATCCATCAGTCCTAAGGAAACTGTGCTGTCCACATTCTTAAGAAGCCTATTCCTTTTAAAAGAACTATTTTTTGCATCATGTCAAAATGCAGGGTGTCCTATGGAAACGCATTTTATATAAGACAGCTATTTCAAGTGGAAAAAGCGTAACTTTTCACAGCACCACATTAGCAAACATCCTTTTTAAAATCCTCATGCAAATGGAGCCTATCTATGAATGTTCCCTGCCCCCATTCTTCAGGATCATGAAAGTTCTGTAATCAATGGAGAGTAAGATGAGTCCACCTCTGCCATCTGCTACCCTGAGACAGAAAGATAAAGATATTTAAATTTTTAGATCTTTATATTTTAGAAAATTCTTATCAAAAGTTACAGTAAATATAGCAGTATATACATTTGAAGAAAACAAGCAATTCAACTAATCTAAAATTGATACCTTCTTTATTTTGTGGGAGAAGATGCTAGAGAGGCCATGGGATCAAGTGCAGGTAGAATTGTTCAAGCCAAGATAAAAACTATTGTCTGTATGTTAAGATCAGTAGAAAGGTATTAAAGTATAAAGAGATACTCCGCACATGTGAGCAAACCTTTCTCCCTTTGCACCCATTGCTTGAAAGCATCATCTGTGGCCAACCTATGCTATGATGCCTGAACATAACTTCCATGTAACTCTAACTAAACAATATATGTATTACTAGCTGTGTAATAAATGCAAACTTAGAAAGATTATGATGCCTTTCTTGATCATACGAACAGGTGTACAGATTATGTATATAATCTGAAAAAGTAGGTCAAAAAATACAAAAGCTTCAAAATACAAAAGAAACAAAAAAATTTGCTCAGTCCTTTTATTTGGGAATATGGAAAGTGTGTTTTATTTTCTGTTCTAAAGCATAATTATCCTATTTGAAATAGTATTTTGTAGGAAAATGCTATATTTTTCTATCTCTGACCTATGAAAACGAGATAGAGTTATGTTTCCTGGAAGCAGTCATAAAGAAAAGTCTACAGGTGATAAAAAATAAAAATTAGGGATTCAAAACAGCAGAAACAGTGACCCTCATTATCTTCTCCTGTACACAGTCACTACATGTGTCAATAAACATAGCTGACAAAAGCTCCTAATATTGAATTTAGATAACTTTTGTGTACCTTATTTTCCCCCAATTAATTGAAAGCATTTATAGTGGAAAGAGACTTTAGAGACAAACCAGCCCTGCCTTTCCCACAGAGCAGAAATTCCTTCTACTGACTCTGCATTAATACCCTAAGATAGGAAGCTTCATTCACGCTTGGACAGTTTGTGGAACCCAAATCTTCCCTCTTCTAACAACCACCCATTACTCCTAATTTGGTTGAGTGCAGCAACATAAAATTAGCCTTAATTTCCTTTTAAAGTGAGTTACCACCACACATTGGGACACATGTATTCTGCTTTCACTTTGTTTTCTCTTGCACACAGCCAAACATCCAGTTCTTTCCACCATCCCTCTAAGTCTCTATGTGGTTGGACACCCACCCTCCCCCACACACACCTGCCTCTTTGAATTCCTTCTGTTCCACTTTCCCCTTCACATCCTAGGCTCTTGTCACATTCATCTTTTTGTTCCTTTTACCCAGAATCCTCTTCCTGCCTAGGCTTTATGCTTGCTGCTCCCAAGGTCCCGTGTCTCCAGGTATCCACATGACCACCTCCTTTGGATCTTTCAAATCTAAGTTCTAATGTTATCTCCTTTTATTCATAAAAACTTATCAGCATTTGATATGATTTTATTTACTCAGTGGTATTTTTTTTTCTATTTCCCCCATACTAGAATGTAAGCTCCACAATTACGGGACCTTGTAACTGCATTACTAACTGCTGAATCCTACAATAAGTAGAACAATTCCTGTCACATAATGTGTATATAATAAAGATTTATTTATGAGGGAGTATATCTAAACACCTTTGTATGTATGAATAAATGTGCTCCCTGTGCTCTGTGCTTCAGCTATGAAGAAACTTGCCTGTTGGGGCAGTGCTGGAGTCTGGACAGGAATTGCACTATACAACTCAGTAGGTAGGTATTTAGTTAGAACACAATACCAGCGTCACTCACTGGAGCTGTGTGGTACCGAGGCCTGTCCCACCATTCCCAGAATTAAATGCAAGCTCCAATGCCTGGCTGATAGAACTCTCAGGATCTGGGCCCACAATTCTTTCTGCTTTATCTTTCCTCCTCTTCTCCCTGGAAACTAATCACCAAACTTCCTGACTTACTCTCAGCTCCTCCCAACACCATGCTTTCTCTGATCTGCTAAGCCTTTTAGAGAGAATGATTTAGTCCTTTTCTTTTACTCCCTGATCCTTCCATATACTGTCGCTTCTGATCCTAAATGTAATTAAACTCCTTTCTATAGATTCTCCTAATTTTCTCTGCTCATCCTCTCACATCATTAATCACCTCATTGTGATTTTCAGTTGTCTCTACTTTCATTTCTCCTATAAGGTAGGGACCATGTTTGTCATATTTACCATTATATCTCCAATAACTAGCAGGGAGCTAAATGAATTTATCACACGAATGACTAAATAATCATAACATGCTTTCCAGATTCTACACTATTTTGGCCACTTTTCTTTGTATTTTCTGTGTTTTCATTATCCAGTTTTGAAATGAAGAACTCAACATTCGATTTGTATTTATGATTGAATTTTGCCTTGTGCTGACCAATACAGAAAACAGTAAGATAGGGTTCTTATATTAATATAGTTTATTAGTATAATTCATTATGTTACTTCTTCTTCACTTTAAAAAATTCAAAAATATTATTCCGCTAAATCTATATTGACCAAAGTCATATTTAACAAGATCATCTCATCTCTGCTTGAGTCCATCAGTGCCTTCTATTTCTATTTCATAAATATTCTTAGCAAATATAGTGGTTTTTTTTTATCTAGAATTAAGCTTTCCACTGAAAAGTTTGCATAGAAATGATAGGTAAAATATATTTAGGTCTATCTTCTCATTCTTAGTAGTCCTAATTTGAATCTCCTTTTCATCTAGTGTCAAACTATGACAGAAGTATAACTTCTGTGTGACACTACAATCACATTAAATTCTGTAACTTTCATAGTACACTATTACTAAAGTTTTGAATGTCCCATATTATAACAGCGATTGCCTCATAAACAAACAGTTCTGTGGGAGCAATAATAGGGGTACCATGCTACCCCTGTCCTTCATCTCCTATCCCATTTTTTGAGCACTAAAAGCAAATACATCCTAATTCTTGCCACCCACTCTTTTACAAAAAGCCACGTGCTCCCAAGAATGTAGTGTTCTTATTAAAGGAATTATTCTCTTGGTCAAATCCTTTAATTTTTAGAAGCAGTGTCATTATCACAGAAATACCGATTCCAGCCCTACAATATACATTCAAAGGGATACTATTTGAGTTGACCTATTATTCAAGCAAATGGCTCACTTCAGATTTTTAAAGCCAGCTGGATTCATGCTGCTACTATAATCTGATTATAAGCTAAGACAAAATTTTAATTTATTTTAAATGGCAACAAATTCAAAATGCAAATCAATATCATTATGATAGGATCAAATGCCTTTCAAAGACAGAGCTGAGAAGGTAAGAATGATTTTCTTTGAGTATTATCTTTTAGGTATAATATTAAATACTAGATATTCAATCATAGAGACGAGCTGATCTCCTTAAGAAGCTCAAGGAGTATGAGAGCAAAATGAATGTCATTAGAGGTATTAGACCTTAGTGAACGTAAGCAAAGAGTGTGGCAGGCTGAGTGTATGAGATAAACAGCCCAGGCAAGTAATATGGAAAAGGGGACACTGACTGGGAGATGCTGGAAAGATACCAGTCAGACTGGCGCAGTAGAGGAACAAAGTGTGATAAAGAGCTTAAAAAGGTAAAAAACACTCATATCAAGTTTCAGATGGCAGACGTTACTGCATATGTATCCAGGGAGGAATCATAACATGAGATAGAAAAGGATGTCGACAGAAATGAATAATCACAGACTTAGAAAGTCCAGAAAGGACTTTGTTAGTTAACATTATATTTGAAAACAAACACATTAACAAGACAATGATAAATATTCGAAGATAAATATAAAGGACATTATTGAAATGATAAATATCAGTCATAAGAATTGGAAATGAGCTTTCTTTAATTAGGAACAAGAGTGCAGTAACAAATGTGAAAGCGACATTTGGAGATACTAACGATGAGACAATATGTTTTCATATGTTACTATTTACTGATGGACCTGATGACGCTCTGCAGAGGAACTTAAAGAATGAATAATAGTCGGCCATCTGGTTGCAAACTTTGACAGCTTTTGAAGATAGTAGTTCATAGGGAGCAAGGAATAAAGAAAATAGAGTTTTACCAACTGCATCAAAGTTATGTGGGAGTAAATGGGGTTGCCTACTAATGAGGATAATTGCCTCTTCTTGAAAAGATATGAAGGCACAAAGGTACAGCTGGATAATAAAAAATTCTTCTAGAGCAGAACAGCATAAAATTATATTCAATGCAAGTCCTATGCATTATTAACTCCCTCAAAGTTAAAGCATTTCTTTTAGTCTCCGGCGAGGCAGAGGCAAATAATGGAAAGACCACTTTGAATTCAGATAAACTGGGATTCAAAATCCAGCTCCACCATCTACAAGTGTTATCATTTGGAGTAAATCTTTTAACCAATCCTCATTTTGAAAATGTAGACACAGCTACCTATCTCACAAGGTTTTGATTGATTAAAAAAAGATGAGTATGTGAGATGACCATCATGGTGACTGGCATTCATTACTCATTTAACAACTATCTGTCGAGTGCTGCCATGTGTGAAGCACCCTGCTAGTATCTGATTATACAAAGGTGACTGAACACAGTTTAAAGCCTCCCCCCCCCCCCCCATGTGGCTTCTGGACTCTGAGAGAGTTAGTCAAAAATCAGCCAATTACAAAACTACACGGAAAAATAAGAATCATGGTCAGAGCTGCAAAGGAAAGATACATACAATTATGACAGCAAATAATATGATTATTTGATGTACTCAGAGAGGTCAAGGATGGCATCTAAAAAGTGACAAATGAGATGCTATTAGAAAGATTCACTGGAGTTCATCAGGTGACAAAAAATAAAACCGGTGGAACAAAGGTGAGCATTGCATGAGAGGAGATGGAAGAGACTGTGAGCTAAGATAATGTACAATGGAAAGATCTTGAAGTACATGTATAAGGAGATAGTAAGTGGAAGTTGCCATTGTCCCCCTTGAATGCACTGCTGCTATGCTTTGTCTAGCCAATGTGAAAGTACCCACATGTAACTTCTCTGCGTTCCTTAATATATTCCGAGCTGTGTAATAAGGGTAGACTTCAGAGGACTGGGAGGCTCCTCTTGAGCATATTAACACGTGTAATGACAGACTCTGTTAAACCTAGAAATGAGACAGTAGAAACAGGAGCGGTCACTGGGCAGGGGGCAGATCATGGGCCACTGACCATTCAGCAGCCGCGGGAACACAGCACAGCTCCATGGATGAGCCCTGCTCACACAAGGGCAGCTCTCTCAGGCTCACACTCCCCTTCTTAAGATCCACCCCAACCCTTGCTCTTGGCTTCTCACCTCGAGGAATGGGCATCTTAAACCTCTGGATGAGGTAATTATCATAGCTCATTCTATGCGTCAGGAGAATCTAGGTTACGTTGAACTAACAAAAACCCATTGAATGTTTTAAGACAACATACATTTATTCCTTGCTCATTTTTCATGACCTTCATAGGTCAGCTAAGGACTCTGCTCCACATTGTCTGCATTTTGGGGGGAGTGGGGGAGGTCAGCTGAGGGAGTGACCATCACCTGGTAATTAAACATGTCACAACCATATGCACCTCATTGGCTAAAGCAAGTCGCATGGCGACATCTCATTTCAAAGGAGCTGATAAGGCAACTCTGCAGTGTTTCTGGAATGAGGAGAACCAAAATATTGGTAAATAACCATATTGACAGCATATATTTACTACCATTAGGGATTCGAAGGACTAAGAATGAGTTTCTCACACCCATTTTCAGGGCTTCCTCTCATCCTATATTGTGCCTTCCTTACTCTCACACTAACTCCAGGGCATTTATTCCAACTACTTCCAGCTTCCAACGTTCATTTCAAATTGTTATTTTATAACATAAATGTCTTATTCACCTTCTCTTCTCTTATAACTCTCCCCAAGCTAATGCTCCCTGGAATTGATGGATAGCACCCAAATAATTTTACTAATCAAACTAATGCATTACATTGGCACAGAGAAATATTTAAAGGTTCTTAACAAACACTTTCTCATTTAACATCACAACCAACTTGGAGGTCAATAGCATCCTCCTTTTATGGAGAAAGAAATACAAATTCTGGTAAGTATAGTGACAAGCCTGGGTCAAACGCTAATCAGTGATAAAATCTTGGTTGGAATCTCTGTTTGATCACAAAATATGTATTTATTCCTCAGCACTACATATTCCAAATCTGACACCTACTTTTCCTTATTAATCTCTGTGTATATACAAACTATTATTCTTCAGATCACACAACAGAAAGCAAACAAAAGCTTAGGGGCTGATAAGGTACCGGTCTGTATGCACACTCCAGAGACTCTGCTTCAAATTCCTTAATGAGATGCAGGCACTCAGGGCCCAGTGCATTAACCTCATCAGACACTGCAGATAATAACTGACCCCACCCAAATCACAGGATATGGGAAATATTGACATAAAATAATGGAGTCATGTCTTCTAAGCAGCAAAAGGATTAAAATACATTCAGAGATAAAAGAAGCAAAATACCCTTTCAAAATGTAAATTACTTCTTCCATAGCAACAGTGATAATGTACTAATTCTAGGAGTCAAATAAATTATTCAAGGACACTGCCATTTAGTTTGTTTCGCGACTCCATAGGGAAAAAGTAATTATGTCGAGCCCAGCCAAGCCTATGATAACAGATGGCTATGAGGGAACAAAAGCAAAGGTAATGTCTTCAAAAATCTACCATGATGTTTCATATTTTAGTGAAAAATATCCTTGGAGGGACCTCAGAATCAATCCATCCAAGGTTTTCATTTTGCATTCAAAGAAGTTGAGGCCCAGAGAGGTTAGGTACTTTTCTTGAGGTCACATAGTTCCTGGCAGTACTAATGAGTAACTTAAAGGCAGAAGGCAGAGTCCAACCATGAAAAGGCTGGGGAGAAAACTACCAATTATTACGCATGTTCTTTGATGCTTTATTCACATCCTCTCACCTCATGCTCAGATGAGCACAATGGAAAACATACCATTTTCTCTTCCATCATAAATATATCAGTAAAAGATCTAGCCTGGATTTGCATAGTAAAGGGCAGAGCTGGGCACCAGCCTGTTTTCACCCCCAAAGCTGGTGTATTCTCCCACTCCCAAAGCCCTGTGAGCATGTACCCTCTCTAGTATTATGGGTGTTCATGTCTGGATAATATTTTGCCAACAGTGCCATTTGAAGTGATCACTACTTCTTTTAGAAGATTTTTGACTAAAGTCTCATCAGATGCTATCATCCTGGGATGTCTGATTAATGTGTCTGTACCTTCTTGAAATACTGTCTTATTTGAGGGCTTGGTTAGATAATTGAAATAATTAAGCGATCATTAGATGATTGAAATTGTCTTCCTGGATTATTATCCCAGGCCTTTAGTATGTCCTCTGAATACAAGGGCTTTCCAGAAAGAAGTTTCCTGAACTAAGGGTGTGTCTGGGGCAAGGGGTTCTGTGTGTGTGTTGGGGGGTGGGGGGTGTACTGTTTTACAGATCTGCAATGGCTTCTCTCAGTGAGAAGCTCCTGGAAAATGGATAATCAAGTCTGTCAAAGAGCCTGGGGCCTCCGCCCGCTGGCCATGCTCACCATGACACACCTGTCAGTATGATTGGGGCTGGGAATAATGCAGGTTGGGAGACAATTCTGCTGAAGCGTCCAATCACTCCTCCCCTAGGCCTTCCTCTCCCCTCACTACCCCCTTCTCAGCACACATTAGCTTTGTCTTTTCTGGTTTAAGGGATGTGTTGTCTGGTCTAGATTGGGACAGAGGTAAAGGGGCCGAACCAGCTAGGAAGCTATGGTGCCTGGTAGCTAAGATACCATGTTTCCCCAAAAATAAGACCTAGCCAGACAATCAGCTCTAATTCATCTTTTGGAGCAAAGATTAATATGACCCGATCTTATGTCATATTATATTATATAAGACCGGGTCTTATAGTAAAATAAAACTGGGTCTTATATTAATGTTTGCTCCAAAAGACGCATTAGAGCTGATGGTCAAGCTAGGTCTTATTTTACGGGAAACACGGTAGCAGCTTGCCTGACACATTAGACTTGACTGCATTCTGATACAGTACCTAGACCTCCATGCATTTTCCAGAGTTTTTTCAGCATGCTTAAGAAACCACAAGTTACCATCCACACCCACAATCTAAAAATCACAGCCAGAAGGAGAGCTTCTAACTAAGGGTCTTGAAGAATGGGGTAGGGGTCAGCCTGGGCTTACCTTCCAAGTGAAAACTTACAGCATTCCAGATCTCATTCAGGCACATTCTAAGAATAAAGAATGGCTACAAAGCAAATTCACCTATCCAAAGAAATGGTTGTTCTTAAAAGAAGCCTGTAGGCTAGAATCACCCTCAGAGGTCAATTTTCCACTATAAAGAAAAGGCAAGACCCAATATATGATTAAATATTTCACTATCTCCATTCTCCCTGTTCTCCATCCCCTGGTACTGATGCCCAACCAGACCCTAATTCAGATCTCTCAACCGTATTCTTGGATGGGAAAACAGAAGGCCCCTCAGTGTCTGGCTCTTTATCACCGCTTGCAGTGAACAAGGAAACGGAAGACTAGGGAAGGGTGGTGAGTGAGTCATGCAGTATAACCAGACACCAATTATAATGTGTAAGAACCATATGGACCCTCTCAAGAGTTACAAATCAAGACTCCACTGAACTCAACTAAAAGCCAAAATCCATGTTAAATAAGTGAAAGAGCAAAATATATTTTGAAAGTTTTAATGATTAGGTTATAAGTTACAGATTTGAAGAGTTCAAAAAGTAGCAATCTTTTACATTTGTACAAATGTCAAGTATTATTTTTATTTTAAAAATAGGAAATCAAAGACCATAGACGTTATAGGAAATGGCTAAGGTCACACAGGAAGTAAATTTTGTAGCAGTCAATAAATGTCTTTTCCTATTTCCCCTCAGCCCCTTCCCCTGTCAAGTTATATTTCGTGTACAAAGGAGTTATGAGTTGTGCTTTTTGTTTCTTTCACTTTTTTCTAGACATATAGTTCTACAATTGTAATAAGAAGCACGATATATTTTTGCTCCTCTTACACTTATTCAACAGGAAAAACAGCTTATATTTCAGTTTAATTTTGTGGGTGGTCTCATCATTAAAAAATCAAGTCAGTATGCTTGAAGTCCTCACATTTTTAAAGCTAACCATTTCTGTTGTTATTGTTGTTGTATTTAGAAAGCTGACTTTGTCATTTTCGCAACAGAAAAAAGTTGATAGATCTGTTATATTTGTCACCTGACCAAAACCAAGAAAGGTAGGAACTGGGACAGCTGGTACATATTTCTCATCTTAGCTGTCATACAGAGTGAGCATGAAGAGAAGGCTGTCATGTTGATGCTTTTGATTTTACCCTCCTGGCACTGGTGGTTCTGCGGACCACCTTCAGGTAGAAGCTCTGCTAAGTGCACACACGCAAAATACGTGGAGGATTGAAAAAACTTTTCTCCAACAGAAGTTTATATATTTTTTTCCATACGAAATGGCTACTTTAAATTAACAATTAAAGTACCTCTGGTATGGTACCAATATTAACGAAAGAGATAACACAATCTTACTATGTTCTCTACTCAGTGAACAATTCCAGACACAGCAACCAAAATGGCTGACCAAAAGTAGCATCTCACGGTGTTTATATACTGCATTTTAAGCCAGATTTCATACAGTTTTGACAAACGTAATTTGGAAAGGGACTATTTCTGGGTTGAAAAAACAAAGCCAGATAGTGCTTGTTTTTGGAGTTGATGGGAATTATGGGAAAACAATCAAAGTTCCATTTACTATTTATCCCCAGAAAGCAGATACATGAAAAATATTGTATCAGATATGGTGGGTTGAATTATCTGTTATTTTTTTCTCCCCAAATCAGTTAACATTATGCTCAAATGTTTTCTTCTATAGTACTCAATTTTTAAATTTTATACTTAAGTGTACCTTCAAAATTGGCTCAAGTATCCTCAAGTAAGCCATTAACTTGATCAATTGATTTAAGCATGCATTAGTTTTGTCGTTTCTGGTTTAAGGGAGGTGCTGCCTGGTCTAGATTGAGGCAGAGGTAAAGGGGCCAAACCACTTAGGCAGCTATGGTGCCTGGTAGTTATGACAGCAGTTTGCCTGACTCATTAGACTTGACATTTCTGCTACAGTCCTAGACCTTCGTGCATTTTCCAAAGTTTTCTCAACATGCTTAAGAAATTACAAGCTACCACCCACAAGAATGGAGGGCTCAGCCTGTGCAAAGCTTCGGAGTGAAAACTTCTTCACGGCATTCCAGATCTGATTCAGACACATTCTAAGAATAAAGAATGGCTACAAAGCATGTGCACCTATCCCGAGAAATGGTTGTTCTTAAGAGCAGCCTGTATCCCAGCTTCACCTGCAGAGGTCAAATTTCCACTGTCAATAAGAGGCAGGTTTTTGTTTTCTTTTCTCATATACAGGAACATGAACACTAACAAGTTAGGTTTCTCAATGTATTTTAGGATATCATTTCCTCCTTAGAGAAGTGTGCTGATTTGCTTAGCACTGCTTCCGAAAGCACACAAAGCAATTTTAAAAATATGCAAATATTATGTTTGCTTTTTTTTTAACATTGGAGGAAAAAAGAAAATGTGTCCTACATGAACATACCACCCTTTTTATTTTTAAAGGAAAAAAATCTCAGATCCCTATGAAAATGCAGATAAAAAACTGAGTATAATTGAAAACTTCCAAAGGAAAAAGAAAAAGAAAAAAATTTATGTCCAGTCCATCTTCAATGGAAACCACTGGAGAATTTTCCAATGAAACAGAAGCAGCAATCAGAATAGCTAACAGCTCTCTCTTTTGGTTACAGTAAAAATATTTAAATGAGCATAGGCAATTATAACCAATAGTAATTCCCTCAGCTATCTATCTAGTCCGTCTGTTAGTTCTGCCACCCAAACAAGTAGGTGGATCAAAGGCTATTGCCTAAGAAAGTATATGACTAAAGAAAGCACTTTTTATCTTTTAAACTCAGGTTTTCTCTTTTGAATATTTGTTTCTAAACTTCTGCTGGTTTATATTCCCCTATGGTTAAAATTCCCCTAGTACCCACTCCCACCCAATGATATGATTATACACATACCTATTTTCAGATCTTTAACTTCTCAATCCTTAAAAACAGATGTAATACCTTGAGCCTATAACTAAAAATGGGGCAAATTTATTTTCACCAACATAGATTTTTTTTAATTTGATATTAAAGAAAAGCTCATGAAAGAGCATTTTGAGACTCAATTTCTTCTTTCAAAAAATATAAAAACAATAAACCTAATTTTCACCAGTCTTGCAATTTTGGATGTTGGTAAAGGATTAAGACCTTGGAAAGACTGATTTCTAATGTCAACATATTACCCTTGATTTTGGCATGTGTTTTCTACAGACATGGTGCCAAAGCAAAAAGAAAAGAAAAAGTTAAACAGCCAAACAAAACTGTATTCAAGGCTATTTTAATAGGCAAGAGAGGCCAAATATAAGTCTGAACTCAATTGCCCAGAAACAAAGGGCAGTTGTGCTTTTAAGGACTGCAGTGAGAAGGAAGATCATAGGCCATCTGTGTTGCTAACTGGCTTTACCCAAAGAAAAAGAAAGCTTCTCTGACCTTTATAACACCAAAAATGAGACACCCACCAAAGTTAGGATCCTACCTCAGAGACCGGGAGATGAAGGTGCCATTGCCTTTGATGACATTTCAAAGCGATGTTTCTCAAACCCTTGAGAAAAACAGTGTTGGATTGCAAAACTGGCAAGAGGCTTTTAAAAAGATTTACACCTCAAAGGGACAGAGAAAACATTTCCAATTACAAATTTTCTAAAGTAAATGCGCTAAGAAAAGGGAGTTCAGGGGCCTCGAGTCAGAAATAAGCCTCTCTAAAGTTTAATCAAGCTGAGGGAAACTGTAAAGTCATCTTGAACAATAATTATAGAAATATACATATAAAAACACATAGGGTACAAAATGAAGCAACACAGCTTAGAAATTAAACCTTCTTTACTTAGGAACAAAATGTATCCTGCTATCATCCGAAATAATTGAAACACAGCATACAACAAACACATCTTTCCTTGTGATGAACAAATATATACAAGGATCTCCAGCAAGGACAACGATAAGGAGTTTAACTTGGAGGTAAAAGTATTGTGCACTAAAAACTATAAAACACTGATGAAAGAAATTAAAGAAGACACAAAGAAACAGAATGACATCCTGTGTTTATGAATCGGAAAACATGCCATTGTTAAAATGTCCATACCACCCAAAGTAATCTACAAATTCAGTGCAACTTCTTTCAAAAATCCCACTGGCATTTTACAAAAATAGGAAAAACAATAATGCAATTTATGTGGGACTATATCAGATCCTGAATAGCCAAAACAATCTTGAGAAAGAAAGAAAAAACTGAAGGTCTTACATTTCCTGATTTCAAACTATATTACAAAGCTATAGCAATCAAAATAGGTTAGTTCTGTCATAAAAACATATATAGACTAGTGGAACAGAATAGAGCTCAGAAATAAACCCACACATGCACGGTGAACTGACTTTTGACAAGGGTCCCTGTTGGGGAAGGTCATCAAGAAGACATGACATCTGGTTTGACCCACAGGTTGGACCCGGGCAACTGGAGGCCTTGCACTCCCTCCTCTATGCATGTTGTGTGCACTCTGCTTGCCGTCCCCACTCTGGAAGCTGCCCAAGAACACAGCCTAGAGATAGGAATGGGGTGATGAGACCATCTGGACTGGGTATGTGACTGACCCCTGTTGAGGCCTCTATATAAACTTTAAGATTTGGCTGGCGGGTGCAGAAAATTACTTGTCTTGCAGCCACCCAAGACAAGCATCGTAGATAAGTCCCCTTGTTTATCAAACCCGCCACCTACCAATCTGGAGTAGTCTGACTTTTTTTTTTCAGTATTTCCTGCCTTCTGAGTACGGGGGCAAGTTTCAGATGACACCTGGGAAGCTCCAGGAAAAATTATGACCCAACAGTGCCAAAAATACACATTGGAGAAAGGATAGTCTCTTCAACAAATGATGTTGAGAAAACTGGAAAGCTACATGCAATATAAATAAATTAATAATAATAATATAAAATTGGACCCTTATTATCTTGCTGCATACACAAATTCAACTCAAAACTGATTTAATATGCACATTTAAGACCTCACAGTATAGAAATCCTAGAAGAAAACATAGGGAAAATTCTTTTACGACATCGGTCTTGGCAATGATTTCATGGGTATAACACCAAAAGCACACGTAACAAAAGAAAACTAGACAAGTGGTACTACATCAAACTAAAAAAGCTTCTGCCCTGCAAAGGAAAAAACAGAGTGAAAAGGCAACCTAGCAAATCGGAAAAAATATTTGCAAACAATGTATCAAATAAAGTGTTAATATCCAAAATATATAAAGAACTCCGACTAGCAAAAATCAACCAAACAAACATCAAAAATGGTACAGTTAATATGTTAAATATCATGGAGATTCCTTGTAAATTTAACATGGAACTCCCACATGGTCCTGCAATCCCGCGTCTGGGTATATATCAAAACTAACTGAAATTGGATCTCAAGGCGATATATGCACTCCTGTGTTCTTTGCCTCATTATTCACAATAGCTAAGATATGGAAACAACGTAACTGTCCATTCACAGATGTATGAATAAAGAAAATGTGTTGTACACATACCATGTATTTATTTATCCTTAAAAGAGAAGGGGATTCTGAAATATGCAACAACATGGATGAACCTTGAAGACAGTCTGCCAAGTGAAAAAAGCCTGTCACAAAAGGACAAATACTGCGTGATTCCACTGATATGAAATAGACAAACTCAGACTCAGAGAGTAGAATGGTAGCTGCCTAAGGCTGAGGGAGTGGAAAATGCAGAGGTGCTAAGCAATGGGCATCATTATGCAAAATGAATAAGTTCTAAGGATCTGCTGTACAGCACTGTGCATAGTTAGCGGTACTGCAATGTACACGTCAAATTTGTTAGGAGGGTAGGTTTCATCATATGTATTCTTACCAGAATAAAATAAAAACGTCAAAAGTTGCCTCACTAATTATTTAAATTATGCCTTCAAAAATTTGGAATTTGACAATTTCCAAGTTCATGTGCTTTACTCGTTCCCTGAAACTAACACAATCAGGGTATTAATTTGATAGCGTTTCTATTAAAGAACATTAATTCCTTTCATTAACCACATTAATGGATAGTGCAGTCATTACTGAGAGCTACTACAAACACTGTTTTTTGACTAGACAGTGACTGTTCTTATTAAATGAACACTTAGCTCTAAGAAAAAGGGAGAAAAGTAGCACAAAGCATATAATCAGCAACCATTTCCTCTGGCACTGTTGAACAAGTACAGTCACTTCGTCTTTGTGACCTCGATTCTTCTGTGGTTCTCACTGACCATTGCCTATTGTTGACCTATGATTCTATATAAATTTTAATGCTACAAGTTAGGCAGTGTAGTAACATAGAGTGAATGGATTTTGGATGTTGCCTCTGCCTGGTATTAGCCACTTGTCCTGGTCCAAGTGGAAAGATTTCAAGCACAAAATGTGGCACATAGGACCCTGCAACATTATTTGTCTAAGCACGTAAAATGAAGATCTTCCTTCTTTCCTCCCTTCCTCCCTTCCTTCCTCCCTCCCTTTCTCTCTCTCTCTCTCTCTCTCTCTCTCTCTCTCTCTCTCTCTCTCTCTCTCTCTCTCTCTCACTCTCTCTCTCTCTCTCTCCCTTTTTAAGAAAGTTATAGCCTTAAGCTGAATAAATCAAAATTAACAATCTCTTTTAATAAAGAGAGAAAGATGCTCAGCAATTTCCAATTCTCATTGAACTAAAAACCCATACCGGATCCTTCAGATTATATTTGTACAAAACAATTTAATTTTATCATCAAAATATAAAAATGAAAGCTATTAGCAAATTTGATTAAAATAATGGTGAAGCATACTTGGTTATATTTGCTCATTACTTTTCTTTATATTTTTTCTTGTTATGCTATGAAATGAAATAGCCACAAGGCCTGCATATGAAAGCTACAGGTAAAGGTCAAAGCTTTCTAAAAGACACTTCAGTAAACATTCTTAATGTAGTAAATTGTTCTTTATTTTTTTAGAGATTTACTAGGACATGTTTGCTGGAGAAATAACCGCAGTGATGAATTCCCTTAAGAGAAACAAAGTGGTTTGAATTTGTTATAAAATTTGATTGAAAATAACCTTCAAGAGATTATATTCAACCTATAAATGCATAGTTTCTAATTCCACTTTCATATCTCTAAAATAAAAAAAGAACTGTTAGATCACTATTTTCAATTCTCCATGTACATAGAGTCCCTAAGTAATAATTTTTCAAAGTATTTTTGATGTGGAAGATAAAAATCCTGCTCTTGATATTAAAAAAATATTATCAAAGCAGATAATGCTGCTCATCTAAATTGAAGGATTATCACTATTAAATTGAACATGTATATTTCTGTAGGAGATCTATAATCCTCAATTTTTGGAACAATGATTTTCATCTTTCTTTGCCTGTCAAACATCTATAATTCAGATTAACTTGACAGCATTATGAGGCATGATAATTCTGTCCAATTGAATGCAACAGGGCAGGGATTTTTTTTCTACCAAGAAACTAATAATATTACAAATATCATAATATTCTTTACCCCACTTATGATATTATTTTGTTACTAGATGACTAGATTAAAACATTCTTCTATATCTATTAAAAATGATAATCTCCAATAACCCAATAAACCCTATCTTTCAATAACTTCCTATCCTTAGTTTTCACTTAGAAAGGATAGAAACTAGTCTTCTAGTACACAAAGCATGAACGACTGAAAAGAAAAGAGCACATAGAAATTCAGACTGACAAATAATAACCCAACTATGGACTCATGTCAAACCACAAAGAATCTTTATACCTCACCAAGGTATAAAGATTTGGTAATTCTTTGGTGATTTCTGTTTATAAATAACATTAAAAGACTGCTCCAGACTCTACAAATTTTCTTTCCTATCACAAATTTTACTCACTTTAAGCAAATAAAAGAATGTCTAAAAGAAGAATGTCTATATACATATATATGTGTATATATATAGATATATATATAGATATATACACATCTATCTATCTATCTATCTATATATATCTACATCTATATCTATATCTATATCTATAGATATAGATATAGATATAGATATTGGAGTTTGTTAAATATATACAACTGTGTAAAAAAAGACTAGGTTTGTTTAGTGCTTTACCCTGAATTTGATGTGGGCTGTCTGGAAAGCAGCAAGGATACTGCCTGAAAGGCATCTAAGACAGAGCAACAAGGCCAGGTCTTGGCTGAAGAGCTGATAAAACACCAGGAAGACGACTTCAAATAGGATAGAGGTGGGGGGCGGGGGGAATGACTTTGCCCTACAGTGGCTACTATTCATCTTGAAAATTGTGCATCAGAGTGTTATGGACACAAAAGGTGAAGGGGTATTGAGAGCCTCTCAGGAGGAGGCAGGACTCTTGAGTGCAAATGGAACCTCCTAAAGGGCCATCACAGTTCTAATGGGGGAAAAGACAGTGGGTGGCACACAGGCTTTCAGAGAGCTGTGGGCACATGGCTTTGCTTTGCTTTATTTACTTTTCTTTCTTTCTCTTTTAGATTCTAAGGCAGAGGAAGAGAGTTCAGTCTTGTTTAATAAAAAGGCAAAACTACCAGATAGCATATTGAGATGTCTTGCCCAGGTAAGAGAACTGTTTTTAGAAATTTGAGGTAAACCATTAATTTCTGTTTGTTTTTGTTTGGAAAAGGGACATATTTTCCGTGTACTTATTGCTGTCATTGTTACCATTGAGAGTCTATCATAACATCTGCATGGTTTTAAACAATCACTGGATGTTTACTTGAAATGAAATGAAATCTCCTATAGCGATTACTTTTTATTAAGAAAAAACAGAGTATTTTGAACCTATTTGGACAAAATAGATAAAACCCAGGAATTAGTGATTATAACTTAGTTTGACTGCAAGAAAAAAATTAATCATTTTATGAACATATTTGATAGAGGTCAATTAATAATTATCATTATTAATTAATAAAACCTTTCATTATTGCAAATCTTCTCCAATTAGGAAAAAAGAATAAGTGTACACAAAGCAACTATACCATTTATGGAATAATGGGTCTGGTATTTTTAAAGCTCATTTGCCAACTGGTGGTATATTATGCAAATTTGATAAAGAAATGACAAAGAAATGGTCTAATAAGGTGACTAACATTGATAATGCATTGTTATTTTGGTCACATAAAGATTTCACAAAATCCTAGCTGAGAGAAGTGATAAGGTAATAGCTAATTAGTTTTCTTTAATTCTAAACAACAACAAAAGCAACAACAAATCTTTCTTACAAACTTTTACATATACATTTAAAAAGAAAACATATTAAGCTTACATAGATGAGCAGAGATTCCATGAATAGAAAGCAAGAAAAAATAAACAAATTCTCAAAAAATAAACCTGGATTAGGATAATAAAGTCTCAACAAAAAGCCAAAATAAATGTTAACATTCAGTTACTACCGTGTTTCCCTGAAAATAAGACCTAGCTGGACAATCAACTCTAATGTGTCTTTTGGAGCAAAAACTAATATAAGACCCGGTCTTATATAAGACTGGGCATAATATACTATACTATACTATACTATACTATACTATACTATACTATAATAAGACTGGGTATAATATAATAACATAACATAACAATATAATATAATATAATATAATATAATATAATATAATATAATATAGGACCGGGTCTTATATTAATTTTTGCTCCAAGAGATGCATTAGAGCTGGTTGTCCAGCTAGGTCTTATTTTCGGGGAAACACGGTAGGAAAATCCAGGGAAAACAATTCATATCCGGAGAGGCCATATTCTCTCTCAGATTGGCAAAAATTAAGAAGAACATTAGTATCTAGGATGAATTGGCTGTGAGAATATAAGAACATGTGTATGTCGTTGGTAAATAAAACCTTACTGGAGGATAATTGGGCAATACAGATCAAAATCTTTTTAAAAATCCTCTGCTTATTCTTTCTTCAACAATTCTACTTCTAAATATATATCTCCTAACAAAGAAAAGGAGACATTTTTCTTCCAGTTTTTGTTTATGATAGGAAAAAAAAATGCAACAACAGAGATATAACTAAAGAACTTACGGTTCTTTGATTTGTATTAAATGCATTCTTTGTGTTAAGAGCTGGACATATATCTATATAATAAGTCACTGCCAAGTTAAAATGATATAAGTGAAAATGAAGATTTCAAAACCTTACATGCACACACATGCATACACACATATATACCACATATATGTTAACAGTGACTGCTTCCAGTGGATTCCAGATGATTTGCTTTTCTCTGACTTTTCTGTTTTCTAGATTTTTGCAGAGAT
This sequence comes from Rhinolophus sinicus, assembly GCF_057876585.1. Lineage (NCBI taxonomy): Eukaryota > Metazoa > Chordata > Mammalia > Chiroptera > Rhinolophidae > Rhinolophus > Rhinolophus sinicus. Next base: position 124,622,669 of record NC_142515.1, read on the forward strand.
CATATTTTATTGGTGAAATAAGGAAGGCAAAATGAAGATGATTCTAGCTAGAATTGATAAATGACTGATTCTAGTATATAAATCAGACCAGCACTCATACCACAGATAAGCGGTGTGTCTAATAGTTAAGGTTAATGCCTCTGACTACCAGATGCCCTGGGTTCAAGTCCCCAGGCTGTGAGTTACTGTGTAACTTAGCCAAGCTATTTAATTTATCTCTGCCACAGTTTACTTATCTGTAAAATACAATATCAGTTCCTATCAGCTGTTTGAGGACCAAGTGAGCTAACCATACACCTGGCTCACAGTAAACGCTTCACAGTAGTTACCAATTATTATTCCTCCCACTTGAACATAGGCACCATGGAGTCAAATCTGTTTTCCTCTATTTTGTTCACAGATAGATTCCCAGAACATAGAACAGTGCCAGGTAAATAGTGGACGATAAATATATAATGAATGAAAATAGGCAGAGAGGACAGTGGGAAGAAATGAACAAAGGAAGGGATCTCTCCTTTAATGTAGTAAGATTTATAATTCACAGATAATATCATGGCAGGAACAGTGGTGATGTTAATGATTATGTGCTCATTCAGATATATTTGAATGCCTTTTATCTAATTCAGGTTTTTTTTTTCAAATTAAATAAAGCATTGATTCTGTTCCTTCTGGGTGGAAATTTGCATGAGTCAGTCATCCTCATGTGCGTAGGAGTCAATTTTGATCAATTATTGACTTTATTTTAAACTTTCTATATTATCACCTAACTCGAGGTCACTATTTTCCCTTTAACTTATATGGAAATCTATTTATTTTAGAGGTGAACCATGCTTTAGATGGACACTTAGGGGATAAAAAATAAATAAATAACATGACGGTTGTTCCCTGAACAGCAGAGTTTGAAAAGTGTGAAATATTTTCTATTCTCCTTAAGGATATGTAAATGCTTTGAAAATGTCACAAAACGATGCCTTTGCTGGAAAGGCCATTTTCATTACTGATGAACGTGGTGGTAGAATGTTATCCATCTAGTCAGCTTGCTTTTATACTATTGTCAAGAGATTAGTCATCAAATAACAATAACCCTTAAGAAACCAACTTCGGACTTCCAGTTTCAAGATGAAAACGATATTTTTGTACACTCTTCTCAAAAATCACTTCTAAAACAATAAGAACAAAACACAGAAACTCTATCATTGCTAAAAATGAGACATCTATAACCCTGAATCACCATACATGAGGACTATACGTGGAAAGAAGTGTATCTAGAAAGGAAGAAAATCATATCCAAATGTCAGTGGAAATATCAATAAGGAGAAAATTTATTTATCACCACAGAACTCTAGAAAGTCTGTGTCGTAGGCCATATGAGCTCAAGCAGTGTTGCTATTAGAGCTGTAAACAAAGAGGATTTTTTTTTTTAATGACTGTATAGAGGTAGTCAGACCCCCAAATTCTCACTCACAGCCTATTGGGTCAGGCAACTACACTGCCTGTCAGCCAGAGACTTATATTCTGGATCTAGACAGTGTCCAAATTAAAGGATTAGAGGCAGAAGAAAGTAGGAAAGTAAAATTTGTACTGAAAACTATGAGTTTAAGTGCAATTCTTATGTGAAACTACCAGTAATGCTTAAGGATAAAGTATCTCCATAAATTATTGGAATTATTTGCATGGCATATTTATCTATTCGCCATTAGTTTATTTTTGCAATTATTTATTTATGTCACTAGCTTCATGAATATGTATTTTATACTTTTGGTTATCGTCCAGTACCCCTTTACTTATTTTATTCAACTGTTTCAGCTTTGGCCACTGGACCTCTTTCAGTTGGCTCCTGTGTCCCTTTGACATGTCCATCATTATGGTGATGATGATTTTAGCACTTCCTTACTTTCTGTCACTGAAAAATGCTTCACACTTATCCTGAGTATTCACTGCCTCAGTCCTAGTTGGGCCATTTCTCCAAAAAGACTTGTTTCCTTCTATTGCGTCACTGTATCAGAAACCAAAATCTGCATGCTAAGTATGATATCTTCCTGTTTTCATTTTTAGTTTAATTCCATTGTGGTCTGCCAGCATACTAGGTATGATTTCAATCCTTTAAAATTTGCTAAGGTGTGCTTTATGGCACAGGATGTGGTCTATCTTAGTGCATGTTCCACATGAGCTTGAGAAGAATATGCATTCTGTTATTGCTGTCTGGCATATTCTATAAGTATCAATTATATCTAGATGATTAGTAATGTTATTCAGGTCAGCTACATTCTTACTGATTTTCTGCCTGCTTGACCTATCAGTTGCTGTCAGGAGGTGTTTAAGTCTCCAACTGTAAGAGTAGATTTGTCTACTTCCTTTCAGTTCTAACAGCTTTTGCTGTACTTATTTTGTTGTTGTTGTTGTTGCTGTTAAGTGTTTAGGATTGTTAAGCCTTCCTGGAGAATTGATCCCTTATCATTATATAGTACCCCTCTTTATGCTCGATAATTTTATTGTTCTGAAGTCCACTTTGTCTGAAACTAACATAGCTACACCAGTTTTGTTTTGATTAATGTTAGCAGCGTATCTCTTTCTCTATCTCTTTACATGAAACTGAACAGAGTCTTCATATTTAAAGTGGGTTTCTTATAGGCAGCATGGGGTCACTTTTGTAATCTACTCTGACAATAGCTGCCTTTGAATTATTGTAGTTCAACCAATCACATTTAAAGTAATTATTGACATATGTGAATTAATATAAACCACGTTTGTAACTGTGGTTTACCTATTACTGAAGCCCTTTTTCTCTGCCTTCTACAGTTTTAATGGGACATTTTAGATAATGCCATTTTATGTCCTTTCTTAATGGATCAATTACATGTCTTTTTAAAAAACTTTTAGTGGTTGTTTCAGAGTTTATAATATGCATTTTTAACGTATCTAAGTCTACCTTTAACAGTTCCACTTCACATTAGTGCAGTTTCCTTAAACAGAGTAACGCAATTGCTCCTTTATGACACTGCCATCATTAATTTCACTTATCCATATGCTCTAATCACATAATACATTGTTGGTATTACTGTGTTTCCCAAAAAATAAGACCTAGCCAGACAATCAGCTCTAATGCATCTTTTGGAGCAAAAATTAATATAAAACCTGGTCTTATTTTACTATACTATAAGGCCTGGTCTTTATAATATAATAAATATAATATAATATAAAATATAATATTATGTACTATAATATGGGGTCGTATATTAATTATTGCTCCAAAAGATGCATTAGAACTGATTGTCCAGCTAGGTCTTACTTTCAGGGAAACACAGTATTGCTTTGAACAGTTTCCTTTCCGATCATTTATGAATAAAAAAAAACAAATCATTTATTTTAACTATTTCTTCTCTGCCACTCTTCTTTATGTAAATCCCTGTTTCTGACTTATTTTTCTTCTGCCCGAAGGACATATTTCTTGCAGGGCAGGTATGCTGGTGATAAAGTCCCTTACTTTTTGTTTGTCTGAAAGAGTCCTTATTTCTCCTTTACTTTGAAGGATAATTTCATTGGCTATAGAATCATAGGTTGGAGACTGTTTTTATTTCAGCAAGGCTCTGGTAAATCTTTGCTCATAGAAAGTAATATAATGATTACCGTCTGCCTATACACACACACCAGAGACAGGAGGGAATCATTCTCAGATCATCATTATGGGAACCTGGTGGAGTTCCTGGAGGTAAAGCTCCAAAAGGGTAGGGGCTCTCCATAACCGGCTCCCAGGAGTCTCCCACTGTCATGCTAACCCCCCAGTTAGCCTCTAGCAATTTATCAAAATAGTCATCATGTGCTCCTATTTATTTATGGCTCCAGTGTCCTCTGCTCCAGATAAACTGATCTCAGCTGGGCCTCTCTGCATTTGCCTCTTTCCAGATTTCAAGGTGATGATTTGGCTTAAAAATTCAGCCCTCTTATGGATCCAAGAAAAGCCACTGTCAATCTGTTCACATTTTTAATTGTTATAAGAACAAGAGTGACAATTTCCAAGCTCTTTACATGTCAAAACTGAAACCTGAAGTCTGAATGTAAAATTTTGATACACTTGGGGCTAATAGCAGGGATAAATTAAGACACATTAGTCTGATAACAATAGGTAATGGATTGGGTGGTGCTGAGAACTTTTCCTCATTCCTTGCCCTGTAAGTTACCTAATTAACATCAAGAAAAACCCAGTACAAATGACTTGGTTCAGTTTATACCTTTTTGATTTCTTATACAAGAATATTTTATCCAAAACATTTATGACCTAGTTAACATGTAACAAGTTACTATATTTCACCAGACTTAAAAATGTTCAGCCACAAGCATATATTAAATGTTTAACAGTGCTAAGAATGATAAGGACATTATAGTGTAGCACATTCCCTCTCATAAATGACCTAAGGTGTATAGGAGATTCTCTTAGCTCTGTACTTTTTTAACAAAAAATTCAACTTGGAAAATTTTATTTGAAAATTCCAACTGTCGACATCTTTTGAAATACTAGAAAATCAGACTACACTAAGCCAGAAATTCTACATAGCTACAATCATCTAGAGCTAAACATAGGTCAGATCTACACACCACAGGATGCTCAATCAATAAAAGGTTTGGCTTTAATTTTTGAGCAGTCTCCTTTAGTGCAAAAATTGTCCTGAGGGGGTCTTTTAGTAATAATTCAAGTGTAACTTATATTCACCTATGTTTTTATTGGGAAAAGCCTGAAAGCATTGACCTAAACGGAAAGCAAGTGTTTTAGACTGATCACTTAAGTCTTTTGTTCTCAATTAGAGTCCATGTTTTACAGAGCTATGTAATAGAAGGTTCCAATTGTTTCTTTTTGAAAAATACTGACTCTAAGCTTATGTCGTTCTCTTCCCTCACCTAACCTGCTTGTCCTCAGAGACCATTTGAATTCAGGATCCCTGCTTTATAGTCAATCCAACCTAGGTTAAATCCCAATTCTATCACTTATAAGTTGTAAAACTTTGTGCAAATCAATCAGTCTCTTTGAGCTTCAGTATAAAAAAGAGTAATGTAACTGTATCTATCAGTCAGTGTTCAGTCAGGAAAGCCTGATGGGAATAAATCCTTTACACAGTCTTGGGTCTGGGATGTGGGCAGTCCAGGTAAATGGACATCTGAGACGGGAAGTTAGAGGATCAGAGAAAGTCAGTAATTAGTCTGTCTGAAGCACTCACACTGTGCACAAGACAGAACTTGCTGGAAAATTCAACAGGCCAAGCCTGTTCAACCTTTGAAGTAGAACTAAGAAGGGGCATTTCCTGGAGAGGTTCATGAAAAGCCATGGCCTCTCTATAGCAGCTCCTATGTCCGTCTGTGTGCCCACACTCAACTACCTGGTCTGGATCTGGTGCTACTGTTGGCCAGCAGAGCTATCTGTCCAGAAGATAAGTGTGATGCAGGAAAAAGAAACAACCAAGTGGGACTCACGGGCCACTTCTGTTTCTGATTATAAAAATATCTGATCATGACAACTATCGATGAGCCATAGCTGCTGCCTACACTTCCATCCAACAAATCCTACCCAAGTACCTCCTTCAGTCAACGCTAACCTAAAACTACACAGGAAAGGAGATTCAGGGAACATGAGCCCCAGCTAAATCAAGTGGATACAAAACAAGCCAGAATAAAAATTAATCACATGGGGCTATGAAAATTGTTATATTATTAATAAAATATTGAGTGTATAATCGAGTGGTTGGTTGTCTGAGAGTAATCCCATGCCATATTTGAACAAAACCTCTATTTCTCTTATACTTCGTCCAAAGGTTACAATTATTCTAAAACAATGATTGAACAGTGTAAGATGAACTAATAATTTTATTGGTGAGAGTTTATAATGCTAAAATATATTATTTGAAAAAAAAAAAAAAACCCTACTAAATATCACTTTACCATCACGAAGTATATTTTTACCCTTGAGATTTCTTGCTCTGTTCTGCCAAACATTTTACCTCTTAGGATTCTATCTTGCTCCATTTTTTTATTTGTTCTGTGATAATTTTTATATGCAACTTGACTGGGACACAGGATGCCCAGAGTTTAGCTGGATATTTGGCTAAGCATTATTTTTGGATGTTTAAGGGTGTTCCAGGATGAGATTAGCATCTGAATCAAGAGAGAGACTGAATAAAGCAGATTGCCCTTCCAATGTGGGTAGGGTGGGCATCATTCAAACCATTGAGGACCTGAAGAAAACAAAAAGGAGGGAGAAAGACTCCATTCTCTTCCTGACTAATTGAACTGGGACACTGGTCTTCTCCTGCAACCAGACCACGGAATTATACCGTGGGATCTTCAAGTTCTCATACCTTTACACTCTGACTGGGTCTTGCACCTTTGGCTCCATACACTTAATGGCTTAAAACAACACACATTTATCTCACAGGTCCCATGGGTCAGGAGCCCAGGCGTGGCTTAGATGGGTCCTCTGCTCAGGATCTTACAATGCTGCAATCTAGCTGTTGGCTGGACTATGCTTCTACTTGGAGGCTTCAGTGGGGGAAGAATCTGCTACCAAGCACATTCAGATTGTTGGTAGAGCCCATTTTTGTTTTGTTTTGTTTTGTTTTTTTCAGCTATAGAACTCCCAGTAGCTTCCTTAACCAAGATCAACATGAAAGCATCTCTGAACACAGGGAGGGCAATCTTAGGCCTCCTTTAAGAGCGTTCACTGGATTCAGTGAGACCCACCCAGAAGAATTTGCCTTTAGATTAACTAAAAAGAAACTAATTGGGGCCATAAATGAAATCTGGGGAAAAAAACAAACAAAAAAAAACAGTTGTCCTATAAGGTCACCTAACCAAGGGAATGAGTTCCAATCATATTTTATTGACTAGAAAAAGTCACAGGTTCACTCTATTTAAGAGAAGATTGTGACTGGGTGCACCTTATTGTGGGGAGGGTGCCACCGTACAGTGCTTCTTTCACTGAAGTGTTAAGTGATTTACCAGAGATCATGTTCACACTCTTTGGTCCCAACTTCTGTCTAAAATGTTAAGTACAGACAAGACTCGAAGAGACCAGTCGCAGGGTTACACTGCCTCAGTTCCAACTCTGTGTCCACAACCTACCAGCCTGTAACACTAGGAAAATTGTTTAACCTCATTCTGGTTCAGTTTCTTATCTAGAAATGAGGAACACTTACAGGTTTATTATGAGAACAAAATGAGATAAGGCATGGAAACATTTAGCACCGGTCTGCAACGGAGAAAATAATGCTTAATCAATTTTAATCATTAATTTATCAAGTGTCCAAAACTACATGAAAGAATTGGATTAGCATCATGGAAAATAGAATCATACAGAATATTTGAGAAGAATGTCTCACAATTTACTCCATATAAGTTAATAACTAATATGAACTCAATTTAACCAATCCATAATGAAAACTATTGGCATATCCTTTCTAACACAAAAACAAAACAAACTGCCTAAATTTTTACATGATATGCTATGCTATAGAGGGATAAAATGAATCTTAAAAAATGACATGGAACATATGAAAAATTGATATGGGGAGTAATGAGTCTTGGTAGAAAATAATCAACACACATACCACGTTTCCCTGAAAATAAGACCAGGCTTTATATTAGTTTTTGCTCCAAAAGACTCATTAGAGTGTATTTTCAGGGGATGTCTTATTTTTTCATGTACAACAATCTACATTTATTCAAATACAGTCACGTCATCTTCTTCTGGAACATCGTCATAACATAATAAATGTGTCCATCTGGCTGACTATGTTAACTTGGGCTTATTTTCCAGGTGGGTCTTCTTTTCTGGGAAACACGGTACACACACACACACACACACACAACCTGACATGTCTGAAACCTCATTAGTGAAATTTGGTACTCATTTTAAAACAGTGGAAGAACAAAATTTTCTCTAATATAGGTAAATGTATAATTCTCACCAGTGAACACAGATTGCATAGCAATAATGATTTCATAAGAAAACTTGCAACAGAAGGACCTAGGCGTAATTAATTTTGATCTGGATTAACAACTGGGATTTGAATCAAAGTCCATCATCCATTGCTTGACCCACCAAGGGTCAAGGTATAACGATACCTCACCACCTCCAAGAGAATACAATAAACTAAAAAAGATCATAATGGCTAAATATTGATATTTTCATGACCTAAAATTGTCACCTTCAGATAGAATATTACCTGCTGAAGGACAAGCAGAAGGAATAAAACCAAGCCTGGAAACCCCATTGGGTTGGCAATAACGGGGTTACCCACTCATTTCCTAGCTAGGCATCAAGAGTTCCTTATTGGGGTCCTAAAAGATGCACAGGATTAATGAAAAGCTGATTTTTTTCCTTCAACTGCAGCATTATACAATGGCCAAGTACAACTGCTGTGAAATAAAGAACCAGGTCATGAAAGGAATTTACTCTTACGCTGACCTCAAAAATCAGTGGGAAGTTTCATCAGGGCAGAAAGGTGGACAGCCTCTGAGAAAAATCAAGCACTGGGACACCAAAGAACTTACATATGTCAAACTATTGGTAAGGTTTTCACCAGCACCAACATTTCACATTTGAATTAATTTAATGATTCACATTTCATAGATTGCTGTCTCTTTAAGACCTTAGAAATGTAGTCATAGCCATTCAATCAGAGTAGGCATTTGAGGCTTCATGATGGATTGAAATCATTGTGTTTAATAAGCAACCTTTACAAATCCAAATATGCAAATTGTTTCCTCATATAACCACAGAATGTCTCTTTTTTTTCAATGTCCTGCAACAGTGAGTTGCTTTGTTATCTATAGTGAATCACGTAAACATTTTTCACTCTTTCCCGTCCTCTCCCCATCCTCGTCCCCTCTCCTCCTTCCCCCTCCCTCCTCCTCCCTCATCCTCCTTCCCTCTGTGAAATCCCTTCATCAACTCATGATAACCAAAATTAGATCTATAGGTAGATACAAATAAAAGGTATGTAAAATAAAACCACAAGTTATCTACATCTAAGTCTTTCATATGCTTTGTGAATTTAAATGGAATTAAGAACGTAATCAGAAAACAGATGCGGGAGGGAAGGTAGCACCCTGCCCATTTTCTGGCCTTCCATCTTCCAGGAACAACTCTGGGGCTGTGGCATCTACTTAACTCTCTGTAAAGTGATCATAAGAAACTAGAGGATCTTTGCATCACCTAAAATTCTATGAGATGATGTAGGCAGAGTATTACAAATAATAATATGGATTTAGACATATAAAGTGCAATACCAAAATCTCTTTCACTGAAATAAAACATGTGAACAGTGTTAAAAGTAGAAGACCTTATGTAAAACTGTTCGACTAATATTGGCTCCAAATAACTCTCCTCTGGGGAGGCTTCCCAACCTTCTCAATATGTCTCTCCTTGATGTCTTTAATATTTTAGACATGTGCTTGTTGTGGCACATAAGACACTGCTGTCTGAACATATAACATATAGTCATACAGGGCTGTATTAATGAATTAATTGGGCGTTTAGTCTTACTTAGCACAATAAATAGCTGTTCAAAAACAAAATATATCAATCTGGTTTTATCTCCATTTCTTTATTTTTTTTTTAAGAAAAATAGCAAACTAGACTTTCAGTAGAATTTTACTTTCTTTATCTTGATATAATATGTATTTTAAGCTCAAATTCTTTCAACCAAAGGTTTGTTTACATGTTGATTCAACTAATTAGAAATGTATCATCACTCCTAAAATTCTTTCATAATCAAATATTCCAAGGGTAATTCAGAATGAGTGTTCTAACCTGGGATTTGCTTTGCATGCTTTACTATCTAAAAGGTCACTTTCTCCATCTTATTTATGAATGTAGAACCCTCTGAGGCAAGTCATATTGAATCTTAAATTAAGAAAAAATTTATACACAGTTCATGACAGCTTTGGAAACAAATTTAGAGCCATTCTAGTCATGTAAAATATAGCTATATATAGAAATGTAGAATGTGAATTTAACACACTTGAATTAATGAAAAAACAATAGACAATAAACATAATCCTCTACATTCATAAAATATTTTCTAAGGCATTTCTGATACATTAACTCTGCATATTTACAAGAATTTGACACATTATTTCCATTTGTCAAGGCATAAACTGAGTCTCAGTAAATTACATGACTTGTTGGAGTTGATGCAAATTATCGGTAGTAGAGTTGAAACTACAGTTGAGAGCTCCGGATTCACAATTCACTTCTCTTTGCATCAAAAACCATGGTACATCTTTGCTGTATATCAGTTTTAGTAAACACATTTTAAGTATACATTCCATGCATGCTACTATTAATTATATTCCTATCTTAGCACTTTCTCTGAAGAAATATTAGAACGAAGAAATGTTAAGTTCTTTAAGTGTAAACCAATATAAGCATAAAGCAGCATTATTAAAACTCAAAATAATATAGCATTTAAAAATTGATTTGTCTCGATTGATGGAGAATCCAATTTAGGTTAAATAACTATGTTTATGAAATTACATCAGGATTTATTGGCTGTCGCATGATAACTCATCAACTACAGTTGAGCTTGCAGGAATTTGAGCAGAAAAGTTAATTAACAATAATTTTAAAACTGCCAAAAGCTGCTGCAAGTTCACTGTGCACTCTGCATACATAGCAACTTGTGCTAGGCTTCAGAAAGAAAGTCATTTCCTACAACTGTTTACTTTTATGTCATTGAACTCATTATTAAAAATAAGTAAGCAGTATTGATTTGGATGGTTTAATAATTCAAAATGCTTAAAGGCAATAACAGCACTTTAAACAGACAAATATTTCCTATTATTGTTTATTAGCAACTTTAACTATAATGACTCAATTAATCCAGGCATGGTTTCCCCAAGCAAACTGAAATGCAATTATCAGACCAATAAGCTGCTCAAGTTAGTAACTTAAACCTCAGACAGAAGATTTTATAAAGTGATATAATCAATATCGTACTCAAGGTGGTATATGGTGTTGTAAATTTGCCACAGAAAATACAGAAATCCCATTACCTTTTAAAGTTAAAATTAAATATCTCAAAATCTACTAATGTGATGTTGGTTGCACATTGACTAATTCCTTTGCAGCATATGTATGATTTAAAAAATAGTTTACATTCATATGCTTTGAATGAGGACATCAGCTACTGTTTAGGGAAGAGAAACTGGAGATAATACATGTTTGTACAAGTATGCTTAGTCACTAAGAATATAAGTTGCCTTATCAACATAAAAAATCATGTATACACCCCTTGTGTTAGAGAAATATCTCTACATGATTCTTGTTTATAAATCCACTCACAGGCATCACATCTATTCTCTTGGCAAATTTCCTTTTAAAATAGCAAACTATTGGCTCTAAAACCAAGTTTCCACATTCGTACATTATAAGTCTTTTTAAACTAAAAAAACAAACAAACTAAAAAACGAATATTAACATACCTTTGGTAGAGAAAATCATGTTGTCTTCTTGACATCTGTTTCGGTTATCCATCTTGGATTCTCTGTGAACCTTTACAGTCTTCCAGTTCAGAATGACTGATGTCTAAAAAACAAAAAAGTGAAATGCATAAAGCTATAAATTTACCTCAAGCAACCACTGAGAGTATGATCAGGAAATACCTTAAGCCAAAGGGAAAATCTATTAATATTATTGGCTAATAGTGCATCAAGCTTTCCTTCGTTGTTGTTGTTTTATAGGGGTTTTTTGTTTGTTTTCTAATATGAAAGCACTCTTACATCCAACCACAGAATAAGAATAACTAATTGGTTTTCTGTTCAAAATTATTTACCATTGGGTGGCACTTAAGAGAGCAAGAATTGCACTTTCTCCCCTCACAGCTTTAAAACTGAAAAGAAAATCTGATGGACTGAATACAAATAAGAAAATCTTTCAGACTCAATAAACTTGCTAAGGAAATATTTTTATTTTCCTTTAAATTCTGATTGGTATGATGATGACTATTGTCTTCAAATAAATATGATCAGCATCAAATACAAAAGAATGCTAAATTTAAAATACTATTTTGAGTCTTTATAAATTTTAGAAAATACTGTTAGAAGTTATATTTGTAAAATATTAAGTAATGAAAAGACATATAAAGATAAAATTAATATTTTCACCTACATACCCCAAATTCCAATCTCCTAAAATGACAGCATAGGTTGTTTATATTTATATTTGATTGAAAGACAGTATTTTGGTGTATATATTTCATAGAAATGTACCATGTGATGAAATAAATTTTAAAACTAAGAAAAACACTGGATGTGAGTCTAGTATGCTCTGAATAGTACTACCTAGCCTATCTATCTGTACATAATCATAACTTACCTATGGTGTAATTTACACCAACATCAGACAATCTAAGATCTCCAGGAGCCCATTTTTTTGTATTAATTTATGTCAAAATAATTTCATTAACCAAATTTGCTAGCAACTTTAGGCATATCATATCACAAACCACCTTCTCCATTTAGCATGAAACTTAGCAAGGACCTCTACAACCACCACGAGACTCACTGTCAAAGCGAGAAACTCTCTAGACCCGCCAAAAGTCAATTCCTGCTTACCTCCAGTAGCACTGATACAGGTAATACCCTACACTAATCTGACATTCTAACCATAGAAGTTCGGTGCTCCATGTATTACATTGGCCTTAGTCTTATAACTGGGGATATACAAAGATATGCCCATTGAAACTGATATGCCCAATCAGTTTTACGATCACAAGTTGGAAGGCAAATGTATTTCAGGATTTGGTAATGATTCCATAGCCCATTCATGTAGGGCTCCTCAAAGTACCTTATAATTGTCTTAATCCCTGATCATATCGCCTACAGGGTTCTGGAACAACTTAGACACATTTCCCTTGACAGTCTACTTGCTCATTTACTATGTTTCCCCCCATGAATTATTGATGTACAAAAATGCATTTTGGCTGTATTATGAGAAGTTCATCCTTTTTTCACTTCATCTTTTTTTGCTTTCATCCCAAAGGTATCAAGAAATTCTATAAATTAAAATTGTAGGTTCAACTTATTAAATACCTAGGAAATACTCAATAGCTAGGAAGATAAAAGAATTAGAAAAATGTTTTCTTTTCCCTCTGCTCTGTCTTCCTGAAAATTGTAAAAAACAAGATGTATATGGAAAAATCAATTAAATACCTGTCTTTAGCCTGTTGCATGTAATGCTGCAAGGCCTAGAGTTTAGGTAACCAAGCACAGCCACTCCTGCCATATGCACCCAGGACACCCAAACCCTCCTCGGTGACTCTCTTGAATGTTTCCTTTTCTTTAACAATCTTTTAAAAATCCTTATGCACTAAGCTTCTGTACCTAAAAGAGACACAATTCTATTTAATAGTAGGAGGTATGTCAAAAATTGATCACAAAGATTTGGGATTTATAGTTACCTGAGTCTCAACATTTCACAAAGATCTATCCTTGCATTTTCACACTCATATCATTGATGTCCCCATCAGATCCAAGAAGGAAATGTCCCGTACTGCCAACATATGTATGTCACACTGCTCTTTTAGGAACATGGCTGGGTTCCTTTTTGGAAATACCATTCCATTTCCTGACTTATCTCAACTAGACTTTAGGTCTAAATGGGTTTCATCGATGCATACCACTATGTGGTCATCATCTTCTGTTGGTGGGTATATTTCTCTTTTTGGCTGGTTAGTACCCAACACTATCTTCCCTGATCTTCCTTGGGGCACAAGTGGGAGGGAATAGCTACCTCTCTCAATTGCAGAAGCCAGATTCTCCATCTCATTGTACTCATGTAGGTCAAAGAAATATTTATGTGTGAGACAAGGCTTGAGAAAAGTTAGATTCATGGCCATCAGTAGCAGTAGCAAAAAATCTGCCTGTTTTTGTATTATAATATACTTGCTCTGATTTCTGCTGTCTGGCCCTTCAGACCTCCCATAACCCCTCTTTGTATTCCAGTCCATCTCAACATTCCCCCAGATTATAAGAGCTCCAATATCCTTCAAATGAAAGGTTGTTATTGTTTTTTTTTTTTACTTTTAAATTAAGATTCCCACAGTTAGTTGTTATTGATTACAACTAAGACTATGTGCCTACTCAGTGTGTTTTGCAAATTTCTGTATTCACAGTAGGACATCCAGTGACTCCAAGTCCAGATGCTTCTAATGTGATTAACTTGAGCTCAGTACTTAATAAATGACTCAGATAATTACTAGAAGCACATGCTTTTACTCTTATCTTCAGGAGTATAACATAGACACACTCTTTTCTAATAGTTAACTTGATTAAAAATTATTTAAACTAGGTTCCATTTTGGCTTGCATGCCAGTGTTGACTCTTTAAAAAACATTTTTTTAAGCTATAGATACTACTTCTTTTAAAATAAGCTGTTTCCAGTTCATGCATTTAAAAATCCATTCAATACATATTTATGAAGCTTCTATATGCACCAGACATCATGTTTAGAACTATATTGTTATCTGCCCAAGTCATTCTTAAAATTTACTTAATCTGTGACACTGTTGAAATAAAAATTTCTTAGACACATTCTATATATATTTTTAAAGTTCCCTTGAGATTGGACACACAAAGTAAAAGAACACACAATAACTGTTCTTAAGGAGATTGGAATCTAACACAGGAAACCACACAGTTAAATCATTGATTACAGAATAATGCTAAGAAAGCTGTGATAATCACAGAACCAGGTAGTTATGGGAGAAGATGGGAAGCAAACATTAAAGCATCATGGAAATTACTCGAGATGACAAACGAAATTTTGAGGTGAGACTAAGGCAAGAATGAAAATTATCCCAGGCCAAAGCAGTATATGTTTGACATAAAGAAGTAAACAATTCTCGTAAATAAAAGTAACTATAAGTTGTACGTCTTTGAAGGCTAAGGGGATGACAATGAGGATAAAGCAGAAGAGACTATTTTTCTTGAGATTTCTTCCTTTAGTCAGATAGGCCAACTCATCCCAGAAGTACATCTCCATCAACAGACTACAACATAAAAAAAAAAAAAGAGGATTTTTATAGTTAAAACTATCATATACGTAAGAATTATTCCGGTGTCCTTAGGAAAATTTGCCTTTACAACATATTAAGTGATTACAAAAGGCCTGTAACATTTCAAATATCCACCAGCAAAATATGGGCATTTTCTTTATTCCATACTTTTATTAGCAATAAATATTAATACCCTTATCTCACTGATGTTTTAATTTGCATTACCCTACTATAGAGAATTTTAGCATCCTTGAAAATGCTTTTTTCACCATTTGTGAATTTTCTAATTATATCACTTTGCATATTTTTCTTTTGGGGCAATTGTATTTTTATGTCATTTTAAAAGAGGCATTTATTACAAAAAGTTAGCCCTCTCACAGTAGTAAACTGTAACCACAAATATAACAGTTTCTGTGAGTCCTTCCAGTGAATCATCGAGACTGAGAGTAGACTTGGGGACTCCCAGCACAATCATGAATGCCCAGAGGCGAGATTATTGGAAGCCATTAATGCAGGAATCTATTATAGACAGTGAAAAAAACCTAGACTTCAAACAACTGGATCCCAAACATTGCCCAAAGTTCAAAGATATCCCAGTATCCAGCTCATGAAGGAATCTGCAGCCTTTCATTACTTTCCTCACTGACAAATTATACATGTCATGGAGAAAAAAGTTTAGCACCAGCGTTGTCTGCACGGAGTCCAAGGTTTTATTCATATTTGGTAGCCCATCTGCTTTAGTGGTAGGGGGTAGTTTGAAGATAAGAGTAAATCAAAAGGAAAATAACAGTAGAGTAAAGCTGAAAAGGCTATAAGACATCGACTCTGTCTAGCAACAGTATATAGGAAACCACTAAAACCAAGAATATGGAAAAAAATAAGGAAACAACAGGCTCCTATAGTCAAAATAAATGTTAAATATAGCCCAACTCCTAGACCAATTAACATAAATCAT
Organism: Rhinolophus sinicus; assembly: GCF_057876585.1. Taxonomy (NCBI): domain Eukaryota; kingdom Metazoa; phylum Chordata; class Mammalia; order Chiroptera; family Rhinolophidae; genus Rhinolophus; species Rhinolophus sinicus. The sequence continues at coordinate 124,638,668 of NC_142515.1, forward strand.
CACTTTAAAGTTGTTTTTTACCTCAGTACTCATTACTCAATACATCACATCCTGCTTTCACCAAAAATTATAAATCATATCAAAAGGCAAGAAAAACTCAATATCAAGAGACAGCAATCATTATATTGGAACTGTCAGACTGAGATTTTTTTAAGCTCTGCTTAATATGCTAATGACTAATAGAGAAATTGTACAATGTGCAAGAATGGATGCCAATGAAGCAGAAAGATGGAAACTCCGAATTAAAAGGAGATCCTTGGAATCAAAAGCACAGTAGCAAACGTAAAGACATGTCCCTGAATTATACACTTAACAATGATTAAAATGGTAAATTCCAGATTATGTATATTGTACCACAATAATAAAGTAAAATTCTAGGATACAGCAGAAGTATTGTGTAGAGTGAAATGTACGATAGTGAATTCCTATACTAGAAAATAAATTACCCTTTGGCTCTCTGAGCAGCACCACAGCAGTCGGCAAGACTAAGTGCCGTACGCAAGGCAGCAAGAAGGGAGCCAAGAAAAATAGTGGTTGCCCCATTTCCTAAGAAAGATTGGTATGCTGTGAGAGCACCAGCTGTGTTCAATGTAAGAAATATTGGGAAACCACCAGTCATGAGAACGCAAGGAACCAAAATTGCATCTGATGATCTGAAAGGTCGTGTTTTGAAGAGAGCCTCGCAGATCTGCAGAATGATGAAGTTGCATTTAGAAAATTCAAGTTAGTTACTGAGTATTGTCAGCACAAAAACTGCCAGACTGATTTCCACAGCCTGGATCTTGCCCGGGACAAACCGTGCTCCATGGTCAGAAAAATGGCAGAACATGATTGAAGCTCATGCTGATGTCGAGACTGCCGATGCGTATTTGCTTTGTCTATTCTGTGTTGGTTTTACGGAAAAACACAACAATCGGATTTGGAAGACCTCTTATGCTCAGCATCAACAGGTCCACCAAATCCAGAAGATAATGGAAACCGTGACCCAAAGGGTGCAGACAAATTAATTGAAAGAAGTGGTCAACAAATTGATTCCAGATAGAATTGGAAAAGGTTTGCCAATATACGTGTCTGTTCCATGACATTTTTGTTAGAATAGTCAAAATGCTGAAGAAACTCAAGTTTGAATTGGGAAAACTTATGGGGCTTCATGGTGAAGAAAGCAGTTCTGGAAAAGTGACTGGGGATGAGACAGGTGCTAAAGCTGAACAAACTAATGGATATGACACCCCATTCCAAGAATCTGTTTAAAATTCAGACTTTTCACAGAGGGGTGACCAATAAAACCCGTTGATGATGTTTAAAAAGAAAAGGAAAGAAAAGAAATCAGTTTGAAGTCCATAACCTAAGCGTCTATTATAGAATACCAGAAAATGAAAAAGCAATTTAAGCTTGAAGGAAGCAAGAAAAGATATATATATATATATATATATATATATATATATATATATATATATATATATATATATATATATATATATATATATCTGAGATCAAGGAAATTAAAAACAGGAAACAATTTTATAAAATCAACCAAACCAAAACCTGTTTCAAAAAAAAAAAAAAAAAAGAAAGAAAGAAATTGATGACTCTAGGCAGGCAATCTATGAAAAAAAGTTGAAAAGATATAAATTATAAATATCAGTTAGGAAACAGAGACTACAACTATAGAATGTGAAGAAATCTAAAGAAGAATAAAGGAATACTATGAATAACTAGGCCCACAAACTTGATAACCTAGATGAAATAGACCAATTCCTTTTAAGACACTATCCACACCAACTCATACAAGGAAGGACACATTGATAACCTAAATATTCCGATACTAATTTAATTGCAAAAAAATTAGAAACCTTCCAAAAAGAAAGCACGAGGCTCAGATATTTTCATTGGTGAATTCCACAAAATATTTAAAGAAGAAACATGCTCTTTATTTTCTACTAGGAAGGAGGAAAAGACATAATTGGCACTTACATGGTCAATAGTCACACATTGGAATGTTTCAGAGAATAGGGGAGACTGGGGAGACTGCAAAGCAGAGAGAGTAAGATGATTAAGAATTTCTATTCTGGTCATAGCACAACAAACAGAAATTGTTAAAATGTTGTACTGGCCTATCAATTATCAGAAAAAAAGAGCTAAATGCCTGAAAAGATACCATACCAAAGAACCCATATTTACCTTGTAAACCTGATTTTATTTAGGTTATTTCCCAACGCAAGATGCTTGAGGGAAAAAGTTATATGCACAAGAGGTACAGGAATTACTACACAATATATTCTTCTCCTGCAGATACACATAGCAAATGTTCTTTAAAAAAATCAAGCAATAAAGAAACTTGTATAATTTTATTTAAGCTAATGTTGCCTAATCTTATTGAAACATAGAACTCCTTTTTATTAAGAGAGATTTTTCAAAATATCTGTTAATGTTCTCTGCTATACGTTTTGGACAATGTAGGACTATATCAATGTTAGCATATGGGTTTGTTTCACATTTAGAGACACATCTAGCCTTTGTTGTCTTCCTTGCGCTTTTTACTATATATGACAGATATATCATTAACAATCGTCATTTTAAATTGAAATATTAGAGTTCAAGTCTTAGTTTGGCTATTTAGAGCTACCTCTGTGATCTTGGGGAAATTAAGTAAACTCTCGAAGTCTCTGTTTCCTTATCTGGAAAATGGAAAATAATGACATTGTCCAACCCACTGGATTGTTACAAAGATAAAATGAAATCATGTATGTAGAGCAGGGAATTTGGTCCACATCAAACAATAAATATAAGCTAATTCTTTCATTATCATCATCATCACCTTTTTAATGTTAATGTAAAGAAGAGTGACCGGCCCCTTCACTCTTACATTCTCACTTTCATTTTCTTCACCCATTAGCTGTAATGCTGCTCAGTAATAGTGAAACAGTAATAATAAAAGAGGTAATTATCGAAAGAACCCCAGTGGAAAGCTTATTTCAAGGTCTCTATCCTCTCAGGAAAAAAAAAAAAATGCTGTTCTTTCTGATGGTGAACTTGAAGAAGGGGGTGTTATTTTTATGAAGAAAAATAGTACTTGCTCATTAATTTTTAGAATTTAATTCAAATTTTGCAGAAAATTATACATAAGAGTAAAATAATTATTAAATCCAAAAATCACCTCTACTCCTGCAGCACACCATCAGTTCACAAGCTCAGGAGTTCCCTGAGTGAAATCTGAAACTGGACCCCAGACTCAGAGGGCAAGCAGAGACTGAAGAGAGGAAGATCGCTGCAGATGGAGGGATGGCAGGTTTAATATGTGCAGGAACTTACACACGACGCTTGTCATCGGTGGCCACAAGAATAGTAGGTCTCTGCACCACCCACCGGAATCCTTAAAGTTTATAGAGAGGCCTTCATGGGCTCAGTCACACGTTCAGTCCAGATGGTCTCAACACCTTATGCTCTCAAACCTCTCTTTGAAGCAGCGCCTAATGGGGAATGGTGAGCAGAATGTACATTCCAAGGCTGGGGAAGGAGGGGGAAGGATTCTCGGACTGCACAGCTTCAGCTTGTCTGTCAACCAGCATTCACATTCCCTCAGTGACTTCCCCCAACACACACTTGATGTCATACCTTCTACTATGTCTACTTATAATAGTTTATCACTCTCCCACGGGAAGGAACTCTTAGCATTTAGAGTAACTCAATTGCAGTTACTCTATAAATTTGGCAGTATTTAAATTCCCTAATAGATCTTTGAGATGCCTGTTGACTTTTGAAGACATCTTGGTCAATCTCCAGAAAAGAAAAGTCACAGTGAATTATATGTTACCTGAGTGGACAATAAAAAGGAATCTTTCAGCTGAAGTATTTTGACAGCAGAATATTCTGGTTGGCCAGGCCATTCCAAGTGTGTGTCTGTCCATTCTTTTAAGTTAGAAGATATACCATTGTCAAACCATAGTGTACAAGAATCAAAAGTGATGTAAGAATGTCAAAGGAAAAACCAGGGACAATTTTATTAGAACTTCTCACCCAGTGTCCTAATGCAATGGTACGCTATATATAACCTGTCCCTAACAATATTAAAAGTGCCAAAATTTGTGAGATAATTTACTTCACTATAAAACATTGTTTTTGCATGGTTCAAGGTTATTCTTATACATCTCCGTCCCTTGGTTGCATTCAATTTGTTTTCTTTAATGGGAAAAAAAGGGACTGATGATATAGATTCTGCCCTGAAAAATTGCCCTCAGCCCCAGTTTACAAATTCATCAGATGTATTCTATGTCATAATGAAAAGTTAAAAACCTCTGAACTACAGAATGATACATACAGACCAGGATGCTTTCAGATTTCAATGCACACAACAATTAATAGAAGAAAACAGAACCTTGAAAAATTAAAAAGCCAGTTCAATTTATCTTCCTTTTCTACTAACTAGTTCATAAAATAATTACACCTTTACACAATTACTCCATAATAATATCAATAAGCTGGGTAATGGAAGGAACAATTCTAAGTATGACCCATTCAAGGTAATTGAGGATTTGTTCCATTTGAAATCAAGTGTACAAAACCCTGTTATTGAAAACACCATAGATGAAGTTTTCACAAATGAGATATTAATTGTGTATAATAATTGGGTGTTTTAGGAAAGTTTTCAATTACCCATTTTTTTTGTTTGTCATTTATAAAAGCAGAGTTGGAGCTCATAGGATTATTTAGACACAGTATTTAGCTCACTTTGAAGACAAAAGAACAGCACAACATTTCAAAGTAGCTGTGGGAATACTTAGTAAATGATCATATGCGTTTTAGACAGCAACTTGGATTCTCAATGTGCCACACATTTAAATACAGAGCACAAAGAGTAGAGTTTGGGTACCCTAATGAAAATACTTTTTTCTGGTATTTTACTAAATTTGGTTTTGCATTTTTTAAAAGAATGCACAAAGATAATTTCTCAGAAACATGATATATTCTTCAAACTGAATCACCACAATGGGCATGAATTTCTGCTATGTGTAGGTAAAAATACCTTTAAAACTAAACTTACAGACTCCCTTGCTCCCTCCTCCTCCCCCTCATGAGTTATTTATCTCAGATGAGGAAGATACTCTGCTCCATTAGAGCACTCGTCAATTGAATAAACATTAACTGATACGATGCTAGCTTCTCTTTTCAACAGTGGGTCATCTTTAAAACATAAATTAATGTAATAGTCACTAATTACATATTTCAAAATTTATGTGAATAAAACTAATCTAAGTACTGAGTTTTATTTCTAGTGTTCTGAATAACTATTAAAGGAAATGGTAAACATCTCATCCAAACATCTATGTCTTTAATTGTATTAAGATATCCATTTTATGTAACATGTCTTTTTGACAGCTCTTTGAGCATCCTGGCTTAATTTAAACATCCTTTCACTGATTCATGCTGCTGCTCACGTCTCTAGCTAGGGTTGCACAAAATATAAATTGCCACTTCAACTGTCCCCAGCTGCTCTTTTATATCTGGATAGGTCCAATCATTCTAAGAGGAATGCTTGATAAGTTTGGAAACCTCAGTAATACAGGGCCATATCCTTGACTACTACTATTAATTATTATTATTGTTATTATTATTTTATACTGTGGCATAGCAAGTGCTTCACTTCATTGATTAAGTCAGACAATGACATTTTCAGTCTTTCAACTTTTCCATGTTTAGGTTAATTCCCCAAATTCTTTATAAAGTTTATAATTTACAATTCCTCTGAGTAGGTGAATATGTACACATGTTTGTACCCTACACATAAGCCATTAGATAAAAGTGAATTTTTAGCAAAAAGCTATTGAATTGCAGGGTTGAAAATGGATTGACAGCAGGACATAATACCCAAAGCCACAACTTCAGGCATTATAACTAATGAGAGATACCATTTTCAAAAATTCCTACTGAGTAATAGCTTTTTTCTTACAAATTAAAACTGTATTATTTTGTGTGCCTTTAAAAATAATGTTCTGCCTTTACATGGGCTTCAAAATTTGAGAGTTTCAGGTTGAAATAAAACAGTGGAACCAAGAATAATGGAATTATTGGCTTATTTTATATTCAGGTGTGTTTGTTTTGTGCCTGTCCCTTTGGGGTTTTTTGTGGGGTTTTTTTTGTTTGTTTTTTGTTTGTTTTTTTTTGGAAAATAACACACGGATAATGAAGATGCCTGTTGATTTGCATTTTCTCAATGTGATGCTACATATCCGTTAGTCACGCTGTTTCACCCTGTCCCTTTGCTGCCAGTAATGTCAATGCCAGCAAAACATGAAGACAGGCACTGCAACCAAGATTTTTCCATCAAAAAATTAATTACAATTAACAGGTGTACCTTATGTAGACTTATTTACACCACTGTCTAAACCGATGAACTCACTTACATAAAATAATAATATCAGTCATGTTAAAGTAAAAAACTTTAAACTATTGATTTTTCCTGTTGTATCTATTGTAGTATTTCTTTACTGCACTTAGGAACCATGCAATCCTGTGATTCTACGATTCAAAGAAAGATTCTATTACTATTACTTTTCATTTGTGGGTCTATCTTGATGGCTAGAAATGGTTCAGATACACCAAATAATACCACAGCAGATATTCATTTGTGGACTGTGGAGTAGCATTTCTTATCTGGATTAAAAGTGTTCTGTAAAGACCAGACTCAAAGAATGGAATGTATATAATTGATTATATGGGATTATCCCTTAAAAACCTTTCTTCTCTACACTTTTACCCAGTCCCCAGAACACTATCAGCTAAATGCTTTTACTTTTTAGCTACATTTATCATAGTAACACAGCTCAGTAGATCACACACACAACAGTGACCTTTCTAAAGAACATTTGAATTTAACATAAAAATATGGTGTAGTCTAATCGTCACACACATTCTATTCTTGGTAAAATATCAATGCTCAGCAAACCTCCACATTGGAAATAACAGATTTGTGATGCTCAGAACAGCAGATGTTAGTTTGCTACTACATTAAAAGCAGAACATAAAAGAGAAAGATATTCACTTGTATCATATGCTGTGAATTGATCAGCCGCATCTGCCTGGCATGTTTGGGTCTAAATGAAGTAAGTTGAGTTTCCAAAGGGAGCAGCCATTTACTGTCAGACAGTCAAAGCAATTGCATCTCTTTCCTGCTACACTCATCAGTCATAGAACAAGCCAAATATTCACACTGCAGCTAAAGAAGACCAAAAGGAACCAGGTATCACACAGCAGGTATTAAGTAGCTGAGAGAGATGCCAAAGAGGACACCCTGGGCAATGCCGAAAACGCAGGGGAAAGGGAAAGGCTTTGGAGCACTCAGACGGCACTCAGTCAGCTTGCCACTTTCCCACAGAATTAATTTAATTAGCTTCTCCCCAGTATTGGGCACTGCTCCTAACCCTGAAGAGTGGTTGATGGAAGGATGTGTCACTGTTGCCCTAACTACAGGAGCACTCTTCTGTTCTTTAGTGGTGATTTGCCTCAGGTGAAAAATAGAATCACTCTCTAGTCCTATTGATTTCTGAAGAAGAAAATGCTTCCTCCCAACCAGTAGTGCACTATTATTTTTGTTATCACTTTGCATGGAGCTGCACTCTTCTTTACATCAAATTGAAAAAATAAAAAAAGTATCAAACCCTGGTCCATGCCCAGAAATAGAAACTAAAATCCAATTATATAAGTGAACACTTCTATTCAATCTTTAAAAGAAAAAGGATTATTATTTTAAAAATAAAATATCATTGCCAATGTTTAATGTGTATTTTAAGTTTATAAAGGAAACATACAATCACGGAAACATAAAAATTAATGGAAATACAATGTTTCATTGTATTTTGAATGGGCAACGTTTCTGTTCACTCAATTTATAGAATAGCAGATGGAATTCTAGACCAATAAACCCCATGTAAGAATGTTTTATGAGAATCATGTAATTTCTAAGCTCTAGATTGCTTCTTCTCCCTTTATTTCTGAAACAAAAGCATAATCTATTTTCAAAATAAAAAATACTGTTACGTCAGAAATATTGGTTAGAAGAATCATTCATTAAGTTTTATATAGTCATAGCAACAGTGTTTTACCTAACAATAAAGTACAAAGCTGCAAAATAATAAATTACAAAATAAAATTGATCTGCAATGCAATTAAATTTCCCTCCAAGAACTATAGAATTATAATCATTACTTTAATTATATAGGGAAAAAAGTTGTATTAAAACAAATTAAGTTGGGATTTGATTTCAAGATAGAAGTCTAATAACCATGTTTACCCCCTTCTGTCCTCAACACTAATTGATATGATACAAAATAATAAAAACTAAAAATAAATAAATAAAAATAAACCTTTCATATGTAAAGATACAGAAAGGTTGAAAGCATAAGCGTAGAAAACATAAACAATAATTCTAAATGTGTACGTGTAAAATTACATTGGGTCAATATTAAAAATTACAGAATTGAAAGGAAAGCAAATGGATCTGCAGAGTAGAGGACTTAACATAACTTTTTCAGTAACTCATTGTAACAATTAGTGTCCACTGGGACAAAAACTACTTATTTCAACAAAAGTAATTTGTTGTAGTTGTATAAATAGGTGTTGAGTATTAAAAGTGAAAAAAAATATGGAGGTAAGATTTATATAATATGTGCAGGAATCTCTGCTCTCCTCACTGCTGAGAGACAAAGGGAAGAAGTTAAGGTTATTTGAATTTAGAAGCTTGGAGAAGGGACCTAGTAGAGCTGGACTCAGACCTTTGAGAAGACATGACCAAATTTCTGGGGTACCTCAGAAGCATAGAAGGTCCCCCAGAATTGAGACCTACATCTCTCAGGAGTGCTGTCCAATGGCCACAGTTATCTCAGGTGCTTTGAGGAGGGACGTGAGATGCAGGGATTCAGCCCTCTAAGAAGAAGGAAGCCTGGCTGGAGCTTCAGAAGTACAGAGATGTGGATGGCTCTGGAAAGTGTGGGAAAAGGCTGAAATTGCAAGCAACTACAGCTGGAACTGCTGGGCCTCAAAGCAGGCTGCAAGGTATGCCACAGTGTCATATTGATTATTGTGAATTAAAGCTACTTGCGAAACAGCTAGTGTAAGAAGGACACTGACCCTCCTCTCTGTCCCCCTGAAAGCAGGAAATAAATCTCCCCGGTGAAAGATACTCTTTTTGCATCAGGAGGTAGAGAGATATCCTTATCGTTAGTGACAGGGAATTCAGAGCCAAAAAGCCAGTACAAACAAAGCTTCTTACTTCTTTACTAATTTACTACCTCAAGCCCAAACCCTGCTTAGATTCCTCACTAATTAAGCACCCAACCTAAGTTTCTTTGACCTGCCCATTCCTCACAAATGTATTGTTTCTTTGCGTAAAAAGTATAAAAGCTGACTGTTTTGATCTTCTTCAGGTTCTATATCTATGGGACTTCCATACACACAAATTAATTTTTTTTCTCCTGTCAATCTGTCTAGTGTCAATTTAATTATTAGATTGCCCAGAAGAACCAATAAGGGTAGAGGAAAATCTCCCAGCCCCAAGAGTTTTTGCATAGTCAGCAGGATCTTCACTGGCTACACACTGCCTTTTCCCAGGGACAGATGAAGAGATCAGGGGACCTCTAACAAAATCTGGCAGCATGTAACCATTCTTAGCACATCAGGCTCCCAATCTCCATCTGTGGGATCCAAGGAAAGCAAAAGTGATGAGAGTCCTTTTCTCTCTTTCTAAATTTAGGTTAGCAGAAGAAAATATTTGTGTAACAGTTCCTTGGGCATAAAGACTCTGGTATTTGGTGAGGAGTATTCTCGGTTTTTATTTGATCTTTTTCCCTCCCAAAGATAATCATTGTTTTCTTTTGTCTCCGTCTGTTATGTCATTTGTCATAAGAAGGAAATAACATAGGGCAAGAATGCAGGCATCGGGCCTTAAGCCTATTGTTTAACCTGGCCTCATAGACTGGTGAGTTCACTGTTCTCACAAGACTGGCATCTGTTTAGACAAACTTTGCTATGAATCCACTGTGTAAAAACCTAATGTGGTTTTTCCCTTTGTCTCATTCTATGTCCTGAAATCTTGGTTTTGTGACCATTGAGGATATTCTTGCTTGTCTCCACCATCTGGAAGGTGCTTTTACCAGGGTAAACCTCAGTGGCCAGTCAAATAGGCTGGAATTCTGTGACACAAAGTCACAATCAGCATTTTCCTTGTTGGCTGTACCAGCTCTCAGTTTGTCACAAGGGGTCCCAGTCCATGAGGGGTCCTTGCTGTCTCAATATTTGTTGCTTTGTTATTGCTGGAAAAGTCCCATTCCAGCCTGCCCAGTGTCACAGATTAGCAGGTTTGTGTCTAGAGGTGTCTCACATTCCCATGAGGGACCAGAGACATAATTGTCACCACACCATTCTTACCAACTGTGCAACAAACGCCTTTGTTTCTTAGACTACTTTTGGGAGTAAACCTTTTTTTTTTTTTTTTTTTTTAATTAAAGTTAAATGAGGTGACAATTGTTAATAAAGTTATATAGATTTCAGGTGTACAATCCATCAAACCTTTTGGATTGTCATTTGCACCACTCTAGGGATGCCTCCTACATCCATGGCAAAGGTCTACTTTAAGCCTGGAAATTTGCCTCTGGATCTTTTCACAAAAAGGTTTACTGGATTGAGTTACAATTGGAATAAATATGCTAATGGAGATCCTACTTATCGATGGCCAGATGATGAATATTTTGAATTGGGAAAACTATCTTTGGAAAAATTTTTAAAGAACTGTCATCATAAACAGCTGTCTTATTGATACTTAGGGAAGATCAAATTGAAAAAAGAACACAAAGAACTACAATAGCTAGCCTTAGGGAATCACTTAATAAAATGAAAGAACAGAAGTCAGACTTAGAACAAAAATTGAAAACCAAACCTGATATAAATTACCCCCCTCCTTCCTTTTATACTTCCCTTTATCTCCAACAGAACCAATTTCTGCTGTCTTTAGGAAAAATTGATTGATGGAGTATGCTGATGGGAACAATTAAGTAGGAAGGAATAATTCCCTTCTTTCATTTCATGTCTCCCAACTTTCTTTATTCTACCCCATGAAGAATCTTAGAGAAAGACAGCTGGCAACGACAAAATGTAGCTTGCAGAGTCTCAGCCTAGCATCACAAAGTAAAGTTCAGAAGGAAGGGTTTACAGCTGAGGAAAACAGCTTCATAACTGAATCAGTCAAGTCCTTTAGTTAGTCAGCATCTGTAAACACACTTCCTCACATATTTGACCTTTAATAAAACTAAAATAATGCTTTTGCTGTATAAGATGCAACTCTCCTTCATACAATCAAAGTCAGTCTTATTTTCTCCCTAAAAATGGGAGACAAAAATCCTGAACAATCACTGTATCCATTTCTGACTGATGGTCATGGTATCTGTCCTCTAGCAATGTTAACTACTCTTCAAATATAGCCACATTCACATCTGAATATTCTGAAAACTAAAGGCTGTTTCGAAGGTACCATGAACAATATCACTAAATAAAAAGAACAAAAAGGATAGAGGGAAATACATATATTTGATATACTAGATAGATAGATAGATAGATAGATAGATAGATAGATAGATAGATAGATAGATAGATCAATCAAGTACACTATGAAAAATCACCTTGGGTTACAGCTCTGTAATGGATCACATAGTTGATATTTATAACTTTTCTCCCTCTACACATTTTATTATGGTCTCTTGGCATGAACTAAACCTTGGATGATTGGGATTCTCTACTTTGTGAGGTGGAGGATATGAAGGATATGAATCTTCGGTGATTTGACTACTGTTGGAATGTTCCCTACCTTATATGACATGAATGTAACATGAGGCACCCCAGAGAATTACCTGTGTTCCAAATAGTGTCATTCATGATACATTATTAGCATCAATTCAATATCTCTGGTACCCAAAATGAATCACCTAAGCCAACGCAATAACTGTGGTTGGTTGGTTTATTGATTGATTGATGATTGGTTGGTTCAGGAGAAACAGGTAATTTTCTAGAAACATGCAACATAGCAAGACAGAATCATGAAGAAAATGGAAGTCTTAAGAGACCTATAACTTGTAGAGAGATTGAATAAGTAAACAAAATGTCCCAAGGAAAAGCCAAGCATCAGACAGCTTTACTGAAGAATTCTACCAAACATTTAAAGAATTAATGTCAATCCTTCTCAAACTTTTCCAAAATATTGATTAGAAGGGAACACTTCCAAACTCATTTTATAAGGAAATTACCCTGATACCTAAACAGAAAATGAAATTACAAGAAAAGAACACTATAGACCAATAATTCGGATAGATATAGAAGTAAAATTCCTCAAAAAAATAATAGCAAAAAACTAACACAACAGTACATTAAAAGGATCGTACACATGACCAGGTGTGATTGATCTCTGAAATGCAAAGTTGCTTCAACATATGAAAATCAACGGGATATACCATATTATAGAACAACGGGATATACCATATTGAAGGATCAATGCTATATACCATATTATAGAACAAAAGCCACATAATTATTTCAATTAGATGCAGAAAAACCATCTGACAAAATCAACACCCTTTCATGATAAAAACAATCAACAAACTATGAATAGAAGGTACTTACTGCAACATAATAAAGGCTATATGTAAAAAGACCATAGATGAATTCATACTCAATTATGAAAGTGTTTCCTCTAAGAGCAGGAAAAAGGCAGGGACACCCACTCTCATCACTTTTATTCAACATAGTTCTGAAAATTCTAGCTAGAGCAATTAGACAAGAAAAAGCATTCAAATTGAGAAGGAAGAAATAAAACTACCTATGTTTGCAGATAATATGATCTTACCATGCTTCCCTGAAAACAAGACGTAGCTGGAACATCAACTCTAATGCATCTTTTGGAATAAAAATTAATATAGACCCAGTCTTATTTTACTACAATATTAGACTGGCTCTTATATAATACAATGTAATATAATAATATAATATAACATAACATAATATATCAGACCGGGTCTCATATTAATTTTTGGTCCAAAAGACGCATTAGAGCTGATGGTCCAGCTACATCTTATTTTCGAGAAAACACGGTATATGTAGAAAATCCTTACAATTCCACAAAACAAACTGATAGAACTTACAATTGACTTCATCAAAGTTACAGGATACCAAATAAATATGCAAAAATAAGTTGCATTTCTACACACTGAGAATAAACAATCTGAAAAGAAATTAAGAAAACAATTCCATTTACGGTAACATCAAAAAGAAAAAAATATTTAGGAACAAACTTAACTAAGAAGACAAAAGATTTGTACACTGAAAACTACAAAACGTTGCTAGAAGAAATTAACAGTATACAACAAAGGGAAAGATATACTTTTTTCCATAACTTAATATTGTTAAAATGTCTATGCTACCCAATGTAATCTACAAATTCAATTCAGTCCTTATCAAAATCCCAAAGGTATTTTTTGCAGAGATTAAAAAAAAAAATCTAAAATTCACATGAAACCCCCTAAAAACCACAATACTCAAAACAATCTTGAGAAAGAAAAATAGAACCAAAGGCCTCAAACTTTCTAACTTCAAAACATATTACAGAGCTACAAGTATTCAAAACAGCATGGTACTGTTGGCATAGAGATAGACATATAGATCAATGGAACAGAATAGAGAGCCCAGAAATAAACCAACACACATAGGATCAAATGATCTTTGACAAGAGTGCCAAGACTACACAATGGGGAAGGAACAGTCTCTTTAATAAGTGGTGTTGCGAAAATTGGATATCCACGTGTAAAAGGATGAATGTGAACCCTTTTCTCCCCCAAGCATAAAAATAGACTAAAGAAGTAAATGTTAAAACCTGACGCTAGAAACTCTTAGAAGGAAACAAAGGGAAAACTTTTAATAACATTGGTTTTGGCAATGATTTCTTGGATATGACACCAAATGTACAGGCCACAGAAGCAAAAATAGACAAGTCGGGACTACATCAAACTAAAGAGCTCTGACAGCAACAGAAACAATCAATTGAATGAAAGATATCTAAAAAATGGGAGGGAAAAGGTAACTAAGGAATTTGTGAACCACACATCTAATAAGATCTGATAAAAATGTATGTAGAGCTCCTACAACTCATTAGCAAAAAACAAAAACAGAAAAAAATTAACCTTATTTAAAAATAGGCAAAGGTTACATGAATAGACATTTCTCCAAAGAAGACATCCAAATGGTCAACAGGTATATAAAAAGATGCTCAACATCATTAATAATTAGGTAAGTACAAATCAAAACCACAATGAAATATTATATGGCACCTTTTAGGATAGTCATATTTTTAAAAATACAGAAAATAACAAGAGTTGGTGAAGATGTGGAGAAACTGGGACCCTTGTGTACTGTTTGTGGGAGTGTAAAACTGGGCAGCCACTGTGGAAAACAGTATGGAGGGTACTCAAAAAATTAAAAATACAATTACCATATAATCCAGCCATGCCAATTTTTGTTACTTACCCAAAATAACTGATATCAGCATTTTGAAGAGATATTTGTACTCCCTTATTCATTGCAGCATTATTCACAATAGGTGGAAACAAGCTAAATGTCCATTGATGGACGAATGGGTAAAGAAAATGTAGTTTATACACACAAAAGAATATTTGTCAGCCTTAAAAAATAAGGCAATCTTGTTATATGTGACAACATGGATGAACTATGAGGATATTTTGCTAAGTTTAATAAGCCAGTTGCAGAATTTAGAGATTCTGCTTATATGAGGTATCTAAAGTACGAAACTCTTAGAAGCAGAAAATAGAATGGTGGTTGCCAGGGGCTGAAGGGGAAAGAGGGAGTTGCTGTCCATTTGGTATATAGCTTTAGTCATACAAAATGAAAAAAGTTCTAGAGATCTTCTATACAACAACAACAGGCACATAGTCTACAATAGTGTACTGTACATTTAAAAATTGAAGAGGGTAGACTTCACTTTATATTTTTCACCATAATAAAAATAATCTAACAGTGACTTCTAGAAATTTTTAATCATAGCTCCCTCACTACTACATTTTGAGAAAGACTGTTTAAACTATTTATTGGAACTTGATGATTTACTTGGAGGCAAATGTAATTACTATCTGACACCTTAATTACTATTACTTTGTTTTGCTTCCTTGCTACAAAAAGATAAATAAAATAAAATAAAATAAAATAAAAAGAAAGCTAATTTTCTATGGATATTCTGACACACGTTTTCTTTGTGTTCTTTGAGACTATAGGTTATCCACATTGTTAAAATAGTGCTAAAAATCTGAACTATAATGTAATAATTAATAAGACCTAAAGATAAAATTCACTCTCACTAAAACAACTTTAAACATTGAAATAATAGCCCACTTTTTATTATAAATGCATTTCTTTTTTCAGATTATAACAATACGCTCTAAGAGTTACTATTATTGTTCCTTGAGTTATTTCATTGGCTAGACTCTTCACTATACTGTTGCATAATGGTAACTTTATCAAAGATACTCATTTTATTTCCTACTTTAACTGAAATTCATTTAATAATTTTTCCTTACGTTTTCAAATGTATTTGTAGAAGTCGATATAGTATATTCTAATATTTTAAACCTGCTGTGTCTATATTTTCCCTTTTTTTCCTAGTATGGTTTTCTTTCCCTCCTCTTTTATGTTTAGTCATACTTGCCAAGTTGCTAATTTTATTTTATTGAGCTTTGTCCACCATCTTCTCACAACTTAAATTATTTTAAAATATCTTACAATTTTTTTCAGAATTTTTATTTTTTTACTGGAAGAGTTGCTTCCATTTCACTACTATTGGAAGCAAAGTCCTAAGTCATTTTTAAAAGGCTTCGGCTTTCTAACCTCCTTCGGTGATTTCTGGTATTATCAGAGGAATGCGAGCATACAATAATATTATCTAAAAAATCAACTATTTGGTAATATATAGATAAGATCCAAATTGGGAATTATTTTTTAGGATTACATTCATCCAATAAACATTTATTCATGGAAAGCCCTAACTGCTGTCTCTTAGGAATTATATCTTTGAAAATATTCAAAGATAAATAGCTCATAGTTTATCTCCTGAAGGTATTCACATATAAGAAACCTAATATTAACTCTTTAACATGATGTAAATTGTGTGCAGTCCTGGAGTTTAAACAGAATTGCAGGGAACTCAGAAGAAAAAAAACTTTTGAATCTTACCTCTACCAAAAAGGACTTGGTGTTTCCATAATAGCTTGCTTGCTTTTTTTAGACCATTTCCTCTGTTGATATTTTAGAATATCTCAACTATCTCAATTAAAATAGTTGAGATAGTCTTCATTTTAATCCTGAATAGGGTTTAGTCCCCTCTGATGTGAAACAAGGGATAACTTCCCCTGAACCATACGCAAAATAGGAATGATGATGTCTTCAAATCATCGTATTTCTATCTGCATGGAAGCTAAGGGAATGGCAGGGAAGATGATAACATCTAAAGCTACACACACAGAAATAGACTCACCTTAAGTCTCCCTTGCAAATAACTGAATCAGTTACAATAAGAAGGAAATGTGAAGTTGGAAGAAGAATGGAACCCGTTTTGCAACATTGGGACAAATAAAATTTCTGTGATATGAACTTCTTCCAACTAGACTCACACCACAGTGCTGTAATCACAAGGCATAGTCACATCAGGAAGTCTGTAAAATTCCTCTCTCTCATAAGTATTTTACCTGAGACCCAGGAAGTCATTCGACTGCAGTGGATCCTCAGTTCTGGGTCTCATAATACATACAAACTAATAACCACAGCATAGTATGGTTACTTAAAAATCTATGTATTTCCAAAATACAATATGACAGTGATAGACTGGTAGATTCAGAAAACACTTTCACAGAAGAAATAGCCTTTCAGTTGGTTCTTGTAAATCTTAAGCAGAAAGCAACTAGAAGAGAGAGCATGTTAGACAGTAGGAACAGTATGAATAAAAGTACAGACAATTAATTAATTAAGCATGTTGAGTTGGGAGATCTGAATGTTGAGACTTGGGCCTAATAAGGTAAAGTGAATTCATATCACTAAGGTTTATGAGTGTGATTTTATGACGGTTGAATCTTTACTCAGAAAGCAATCAGTCCCCATTCCCCAACACTCCACATGAAGGCATTCTATCAATCAACTATAATAAATAATGAAATACTGGAGGCAAGGGTGTTTCTTAGGAGATTGTTGGAATTATCTAGGAAGTAACAGTGGGGACAGAGAACAGGAAAAAGATTATTAATATTCACAAGTTGTTGAAATTGATGTTATCTCTTTAAATACAAAAGCTATTATTTGTTTATAAACAGTTTCAAGTACGTAAATCAACCTGATTAATGGCAAAGCAGTCCAAAAATAAGAGGGTATATTCTATCAAGCGTAAGGAGATTATCTGTGAATATATAAAAACTAAAAATATGAACGTCAGCTTTTGAAGTCACGGAGGTAATGTAGTAAATTAAAAACTATTCCATAAACGCCAAGTCAGAAAGCAAAGGCTTAGGCATGTAAATTTCTAATAAGCCACTTTTTAAAATAAGGCTAGAATGTGAAGTACCTATGGGACTCATTCCCCAGTGTGGACTGGGGACTGGCTGCAACTGGCTCCATCAGGTTTACCTGGGGAGCATTTTAAAATTTGGATTCTGGAGGTCAGTTCCCTGATCTGCAGCCACCAGGGAATCTGCACCTGTTATTTTGTGCTGTAACCGTGAGAAGTGATGTCTATTTGTTTTTTAACTATGAAGGATGAACGTCGAACCTGTTCCTTATACAGATAACTCTGATATCTGACCTTTAACTGCCTCCCCTCCAATCTAAGAACACATGCATAGGAGTCTTTTGAAAGATCATCAACCTGAGATGCAAAACTATTGAAGCAAAGGGTGGAAATAAATACAACATCTAATGAATCATCTATCTTTAAGAAGCATCCATCACTGTTTCTACCAAATGAGTATTTTATCCCATTTTAAAGAGTTTTCCCTTGAGAAAGCTAAGTGACATAAGAAATTATATTTTTTTCACTATCGAATGAGCTTCCAGAGGAGCTACCATTTTTAAGATACTTAGGTTGACCAAGGTCATAAAAAACCATCAGAATATTTATTTGATAAGTATTAGAAGTTGAAGATGGTGTGTGATAATCATGGAGAGCTCAACCTCAGATGCTTAAAAAGCCCAGAGGTTTTCATTAGCCTTTGTCTTCTGTTGGTTTATGGTGCCGCTGCAGATGTTAAGAAGCCCTGCAACTTCAATATAATTTATTTGTATTTCAGTCTGTTTGATTCTATACCACAATATTTTACCCTGTTTATCCAAATTGAAACAAGTGCTCAATTTCCTTTAACCTATGGCACTTGCGTTTATGAACAATTTTGGATTATTTTTCAGAATGAATCAAAATAATCTAATTTTTGTTTTGAAGAATGTTCATATGTATATGTATTGCATGTATAAATGTGATATATACATACATACTATGGGCATTATTTTGAATAAATCTATGTACTAACTTTTTAAATTACATGTATTTTAAAGTGATTTTAGCTTTCCTAGAAGTATTCATTTTAAGCAGAAATGACTTAATGTTAAGCAGTGTGTGTGGTCAGCAGTTAGCTGCTCAAAATACCATGTTTCCCAGAAAATAAGACCGGTTCTCATACTAATTTTTGCTCCAAAAGACGCATTAGGGCTCATGTTCAGAGGATGTCATCCTGAAAAATCATGCTAGGGCTTATTTTCCGGTTAGTTCTTATTTTCGGGGAAACACGGTAGCAGCTCAAAAGGAGTGAAAGAGCGGCCTCAATTATGGGCTTTGTCCTTTCAAATAATCTCCATTAGAGTACAAATAACTCCAGGACAAAAATCATAAAACCTAAACCTTTTCTTACTCGTAGTACTGCCTATCTGAAACCTAGTTGAAATTTAAAAACATAAGAGATCTCTCCTAGTGTCAAATAGATAACATGTATTAGATCAGTAACATTAAAATTTCAAGCTTTTCCATTTTGGATTTGGAAGGCACTTTTACATTCCTTCATTGGATTGTCGTTTATTATTATTAGTTATTTCTATTTTTATTATTTTATAGTTAAATGTCCTTCTCAGAAACCCTCGTGTATATTTTTTTCTAAGACCCACAATTATAATTCTCATCTTTTACAGCTTCTCTGCATACATCATAAGTGCTGTAAGTATGATAATATAAAACTATGATAATGACAGTATTGAAACAAAAATGGGTATGATGAGGAATCTGAGTGCAATCAGAATACCAATTACGGCACACTCTCATATACATTCAATTAGATAGGGAAGGAGAATATTTTTAGACATTTCTTTCACCAAGAAGATATGACATCTAGGCAGAAGGAAAAGGACAACTTCATTTTAAGGAAGTGTTTAAATATTTCATAATGACTATAATAAGGGAATAGAGGTTACCTTGACAGAGTTTGCAGTTCTTATAGCAATTCTCCATGGCTTTCTAAAGAGATTCATTCATGTAATTCTATAGTTAATGGTGATTTATATTCATAAATGTTTAGAATGTTTTCACTTTAACTTAAAAAAAGGAAATGTGAATTTCATTTAGTAATACAACCTATCACCTGCTCACACAAGTAGATTTAAACAATGTTTTCTTAGTGCAATAAGTAGTGCTCAACCTAAAGTCAGACTTCATTGTAGGATAGAATGTATTTTTACATTTAGTTTGGAAAAATAACTGCAATATTTTGGTAACATTAACAAGAATGATGAAAACAACTTGCACCATTTCAACAAAATTTATAAAACTTCCTAAGAATATGTTGATTCCTATTCTTAACATTGTTTTTTCATTGTGATACATCTTTTTGTCCATTAAGTTTGCATATTCAAAAATATCTCAACTTTATCTAATACCATAACCGAGGTGGTATAAACAGTTGGCCCAATATACAGATCAAATCAATTCTTGACTCATGCTTTTAGAACTGAATAGTAGAAATACAGGGAATAATAGATTTTTAAAAGAAAAACAAGTTTCTATGTTGGGTTTAATTGGTATTGCCTAGCCCCTATATCAACATTGTCCAATGAAATATAATGTGAACCACATATGTAAATTAAATTTTTCTCATTGTCACATTAATAATGATAAAAAAGAAACAGGTGAAATTAATTTTAATAACACAATATCTAGAATCCTATATTAATATTCAAAATATTTTAACATATAATTAATATCATGAATCCCAAGAATGTTACAATCTTTTTTCATCCCGTCTTTGAAATCTGATGTGTGTTTTATACTTACAATACATATCAATTTAGACTAGTCATATTTCAAGTACTCAATAACCACATGTAGCTAATGGCTACCATAATAAAAAGTACAGGATTAGGAAAGAAGAGGTCCCCTTTTAGGGGAGCAGGTGCTCATGAAAAGAGGCGATCACAGGGCTAGAAAAAGGAACTCAACTCGTAAACACTGGGGATGTGTGTCCTTGCCAATCTTCCCCTGGCCATATAAGGTATAGATACACACTTTTTGTTTCTTTATAAGCCACCTGGGTTACATGCCAATCTCCCTCTGCTATTCAAGCAGGGGAATAAATAAATGGAGAAAGGTGATACAGGGAAAGACTGCCAAGTAATAAATGGCCCAGGCTATTCTCCCTTGAAATCCTGGTTCCCACTGATGCCCACAAGCCTGAGAACAAAACCTGGAGGGCATGTTGTATTGAGATTACTAGAGTAGTGAAAGACAAAAGTTCACATATCAGAAGAATGTGTCACGATGATACCAACAGCAGGAAGTCAACCAAAAAGTTTGGCCAAACCTTCCAAGGTACTGTGGAAGCATAAAAGCTCTTCTAAAACCCTCACTGATGGGGCAGTCCAAAGCCAGCACCTGCCACTGGCATCTCATAGACAATGAGCCAAACAAGGAAAGGCCGAGAACTTCTCCTAAGCAAGTAACAGATATGTCTTTTTCCCCCTTGCTCTTTCAATCCCCATTGGAGACGCTACTGCAGAGAAGAGGTGTATGCAAAGCAGACCACCATCAGTCTTCACCTCCCCCGGCAAGCCTCTACAGCCAAGGCCTACGCTGGGAGACAAAAAACTTTGAATTAGGGTTGGGTCTGAAAATTAAATAAGACTGTTGGAAAACTGAAATTACTTCATTTTCAGAAGCCAGCCAATGTCACCAAAAGAGGTGATACCCCTAGAGGATGGATGCTTTGTCGGAGAAAAACTGAGACCATGACTGGGGGGAAAAAATAAAGCTATTCCATGTTTATATCCCAAGAAGTTGTGCTGTCTCAATAACCTAGTTAAATATATGCCACTCCGAACAAAATATTGTGAATGACATGTTTAAAACACAACGTTTGTATAAAAGTTGGAGATGCCACATGGAGTTTGGAGAAGGGTATTAGGAAATAACCCTAGCGAGATATGTAAAGACAGATTATGTAGGGCCTCAAATACCAAGAAGAAGAAGCATGTACTTTTACTTGGAAAGAAAGAGTGACAAAAGTTTTTGATCAGGAAAGTGACACAATCAAATTTGATCTTTAAGTAAGATTAAAATTTTGGAGTTATTGTAGAGTTTAGAGTAGGACAAATATAGAAAGCAGAAAGATCAATTACCCAGCAGTTATCACAAGCAGGAGGGAATGGCAGTTACAAAAATGAAAGGAAAGGAAAAGGGAGACATTTGAAAAACATTTCTGATAGACATGATGACTGATTGATTGTCAGTAGTAAGTACTGTGATGAGAGAGAGGGGAGATAGAAAGAGCTTTCTGGCATCCAGGTTAAATGTTGGGGAAAGGGGATATAAATGCCTAAAGCATAACTGAAGGGTAGTGAAATGGCAAATTAGACGTGAGCGCAAGTAAAGTCTGAGATGCTGAGTCAGGACATTCAAGAGCCCCTGGCCATCACACCAGCACTGGGACTAAAGATCTAAAATTCAAGAGATATCAGCAATAGAGATAAAAGCTCTGGAATCAACAGCATATAGTAAGAGTTGAAATCATGGCAATGGATGAGAATGCCAATGAATAGACTAAAACAGCCCACGCTGAGAAAACCAGTGTCACTGGCGTCTAAGGAGAAAGGAAGGGAAAGAAGAAATTGTCAATGGCCTCACAGAGTGCAAAGATATCGGAGGCTGAGGTGCTGGAAGAAGTGTTTGTTTGGATGAATAGAGAGCTATTTTGGCCTTAGTGAAACAGTTTCAATGATATTACAACAATCAAAAGATAATGGAACAGATTAGGAAGCGATTGGGACATGAAGTGGAGGCAGTGGTGACACAATGGCAGAGCTGTAACAGTTCTGAGCTACATTCAAGAGGGAACTTGGGAAGCTTAAGAAATCAACCAGGATACTAATAGGGGCTATCAATTCCAGCATAAAGATTGTCTGCAATCCAGGCCAGCTAGAAATAATCTTTTTTTTTTTTTTTTTTTTAATTTTATTTTATTAAACTTATTGGGGTGACAAGTGTTAGTAAAATTACATATATTTCAGGTGTACAATTCTGTATTACATCATCTATAAATCCCATTGTGTGTTCACCACCCAGAGTCAGTTCTCCTTCCATCACCATATATTCGATCCCCCTTACCCTCAGAAATAATCTTGTCTAGAAGATTATTGGATTGCAAAATCTTTGTTACCCTTTCTAAAGCAGTGGTTAATTTATGACATAGTTTTCAAACTTTATTATTACAAACATGCTACAATAAAAAAGAAAAGAATGACAGATTATATTGTAATCTGTATCTATCAGAAATCCAGAAACAATTTAAATATATTCCAGAATCACTAAATGGATTTTAAAAATAGCCTTACTTTACATTAAGCATATTTCAATAAATTAAATAATTTTTCTTCTATTCTTCCCAGATAATTATTAACTTAGTACATGTCAGTCTTTATAACCAAAGTACAAAAATAGGATACCAAAGTTAAAAGAAAATCTTTTTTTTTTCCTTTCTGTTAGAGGAACTTGAAAGAGGCGAATCATGAACTATTTAACCTTTTACATTTTACTTCATTTGAAAATATGCCAGATTTAATATTTACTTCAAAGGATCCTAGATTTTAACTTTTTTCAAAAAGAAAATCTTTTGACCAATATTTAAATTTTAAAACATTAAAAATTTCAATATATTTATAGTCTTTATAATTTCTGTATAAGAGAGCAAACTTTTCAGAAGGATGACCTAAATAGAAGTTAAATCCTGTTATATTTTTATTAGGCTTTTTGTTTTGTTTTGTTTTTTGGGTTTTTGTTTTGTTTTGTTTTGTTTTGTTTTACTTCTGAAAACTAAAAGAATAACATGGAAGGACTTTTCTAGTTAGGATGCACCTGTTTTTTAATAAGCATGACTTTCCTTCTAAAATAATTCCAAGGCAGAAGAAAACTGGACAAGTCAGTTCAAAGAAAGCAACTCCAATCACAAATTCAAACTCATTTTTAAAGTATTTTCCTCTTTCACCATTTCATGTTGTAGTTTTAGAGGCACCCATCTTAATGTTTCTTTGTAAAGAGGTGTTCTAAGGAAGGACTGCTCAAAATGGAAAAAAAGAAATTAGAGCAAAGTCCAGCTCACCAGTAAATGAGATACTTAAAGCTAAAAGATAACATTGCACAAAAATGGGTAATTGCCATCTGTCTCCTGAAAACACAGAGGATCATGCAACGCCAACCAGTATGTTCTGTCAAAGAAGTGACTTGAAATATGTTCTGCTAACACTAAAATGGCAATAAGTAATTTGAAGGGAAACATATACTTGACCAAATTGTCCCCCACAGCTCATAAACACCTCCGTTTGTGCCCTTGGAGTTTATCAGGGCTGTGGGAGACATTTATTGACTTTTACTTGGTCTCCTGTTGCCAAAACACACCAAGGTTAACACAGTTACTCAACACCTTTAATGCAGCCAGGAAAATGTTTGACTGAAAAATGTGTTCAATTTAACAAAGCAAGCAGCAAGTGCCTGCAGGAAGTTCTACAACCACAATCATTTCAAAATGTCACAGTTACCCAGTGCCGTGACAGCTCCACTCCAAGCACCCCTCTGGACTGTCTGTTATGAAGAGACAGGTCAGCTTTGAAGTAGAGGTTTATTTTCACTCCTGAGTTCTGCCTTGAACTTACATCATATATTTTGTTTAGGCAGTCCTGGAATAAGATATGTACTTCTAAATCTTTGTAAGAGATATCTAAATAATTTGAAAGATTTTCTAACTCTAGAAAAATTCATGTACTATGTTCTGTTGGGCCTAAAAAGAAATATAGAAGAACCCAATCCACAACATGAATCAGAACACACAATGGAAGTATTTACAATCTCAGCAAGCGATTCAGTAATTGTAACATAAGCACACCACCTTCCCCATGGCTAATTAAGAAATCACCAAAAAAAAAAAAAAAAAAAAAAAAAAAAAGTATGGTAAATGAATAACTTTTAAGAAAGCCATTAGTTCAGAAAGTAGAAGCCTCCAAAAGAAACAGAAGCTGAGACCTAAAACCTTTGTTGCCATTGGCTTAACAAATGATCTTGGGTAAATCAACTTTCACGGCACTTGCAGGCAGTACCCACGACTGAAGATGATGTGTATAGTGTTTCCACAACACTGTTAAATGTACTATCTTTGTTGCTACAGATAAACCATTAATGAACAATTCAGCTTTCCAGTCAAACAAGTTACTTTAAGTACTAAATGACCCTATGCCAGCCAACAAGAAGAGACGGTTTTCCTCTATTCATGATGATTTCCTTCCATCCCACGTTACAAGCAGGATAACTTGCTACTCAGATCACTTTCACTTGGTTTGAGTGCCTGCCTTTCGCTGAGTGAATAGCAGTCTTTTTTTTAAGGTGTAAATTAGTTGGGATAATACAAGGGAATTGGTAAAATTGATATATATGCATAATAATTGCTTCTCCTTCCTCCCCACCCCCCCGCCCCGTTCCTCATTAAAGCTGGACTTTGTAAAGAAGACCAATTTCTAAAATAAATATTATCCTTGTATAATGCACAACCTAATCCACTACATGCTAATTCCAGCAAATATTGATACAGATCCCTTTACCAGTTTTAGATGAAAGATTCTTCCGCTAAGCCTTTTTCTCTATTTGCTGATGCACCAAATATAAAAGAATTACTTAAGTTCATTCCTAATAAGTATTTGAAAACTCTTAGGTCATGCAGTTACATACCTCAATAAATTCACTCAGGTTGAAAGTGAACAAAAATAACATTCTGTTATAATATCAAAAGGTAGCTTGCATAAGGAAGTATTAATTAATGAATGCACGTAAATAAGTGGCATAAACAAATTTAAATATTTATTTTTAGGCTTGTGTAATACGCTGGTGACAGTTGTTAAAAAAGACCTCATTTTATTGATTTTTAACTGACTTCCTATTAGTCAATATGTGAAATACATAGTATGAAATCAAAAATACCAAAAGTGTGGTAGTTTATTCATGTCTTCATTTGTCTATCTAATTGCCAATATTTAATCCTCTTACATTTATTAAAAACTTATTTCATCTAGATTTTCTAAAAGTGAGTATTCTTTCAAAATGAACCTAAATACATTGTGATATATAATGTACTAGAACATATTGTAGAGAAAAGTATCTCAGCTAGATTTTTTTAAACAGGCAATGTACTTCCTACACAAAAATGCATCTGAATTGTGTCTATGACTTGTTTAAGTCTTCGATGCGGCATTTCTACGTAATGTATAAATAAATTCCTCTTTACCCAGAGCTGGTGACAAGGAAAGAAAAATGTGTCTCAGTAATGGTCTAAGAATTTCTATTTGCTATCTCCTACTTTGAGGGCAAGCAGATTAAGGCAGTGATTGAACAACCCTGCAAAAGCTCAGAGAAAACTCTCAGAAGTAACAGCCCCTGCACATGAAGGCAAGGCCACCAGAAGGACACATATCAGTGGGAAGGACCACTGAGAATTACCGTCTTCCATGACACTCTGCTAAAATGGAGACCTTGTCGAAGCCGTAGAAGTGGGATATCTCCTTAGTACAAGATATTTAATAGGATCTTAAAAGGGAGCAGAACGTAAGTTTCTTACTAGCTCTGTCTCAGCCTCAGGTAACTATTCCCTTCCCTATTTTCATACTCTGAGGCCTGAGAAAAGTACATGGAAAACTATCAATTTGAGAGGAAAAAACAAACTATTTCCACGTAAAGTGGGGAGATGTATTAGTCAATTTTTGTAGCAGTAATGCTGAATGACAAAAAATCCCATGATCTCAGGGCCTACAAAAGACATTTACTTTTCTCATTCACGAGTCTGCAAAATAGTTGTAATACTCCTGGGCTTAGCTGGAAGAATGGTGGATTAGTTCAAGGATTGGGAATGGATTTAATTCTACTCCATATAGCTCCTCATTCTGGGACTAGCAGCTACACACAGCACGTTCCTCTCATGGCAGAAGGTGGCAGTTCAGGAGAACTCACCATGTAAACACATTTAACGCCTCTGTTTATGACATCTTTACTCACATTCCTTTGGCCATGAAATGTGAAGTTTAAAATCAATGTCACATGGTAAAGTACAAGATCAATAAGGCAGGAAATTGTTCTCTCAAGAGGCGAGGGAGAATGAAAATTTGCTGAAAGATAAACTAATTTATGTCAGAAGTAAGTCAGGTATCAAAGAGAACTAGCTTGCACTATATCAAAACAACAGCATTTGGACGGAGCTACTTAAATTCATCATGAACAAGACGAGAAAGTGATGAAAACTGTACAAATATACTATAGAAAAATAATTTCAGTAGAACACATAAACCAGTAAGCACTGGCTGATTTCCTATCAATGTTTTATACTATAAAAGACCTTAGTAAAGAAATTCAATTAAGACAAGAGGAAATATGATATCCGAAAGCTAAGATGATGGAACAACAAAATACAAAGCAAGGGAATATGACAGAGCTAAGAAAATTAACTGAGAACCAAAACAAAATTCCTGATACACTAAGCAAATTCTAAATAGCAGTAATCATTATAGATATGACTAAAATCAAATAATGTCTAAAAGGCTTGAGATAATCAAATGATGGGTAAAAAGGATGAGCAAGGAAAAGAACAGCATAAAGGTAATTTGTATTCCCGAAGTAGAGACTCCAAACAAAGACTAGAAAAGCATTCATAGGTATAACATAGGAAAATGACACTCAAGTACAGAAAGACTTAAATCTGCAAACTGAAAGAAATAGGCTTTATTTGGAACATGTGTTTGAACATGACTGAGTTAGAAGTAAATCATAGTTAAACTATACAATTTAAGAATAAAGAA
Source organism: Rhinolophus sinicus (assembly GCF_057876585.1). Lineage (NCBI taxonomy): Eukaryota > Metazoa > Chordata > Mammalia > Chiroptera > Rhinolophidae > Rhinolophus > Rhinolophus sinicus. Next base: position 124,666,109 of record NC_142515.1, read on the forward strand.
AGAATTCTTCCTCTGTTCAATTAGAAACAAGTCATCTATAAGGGGGGGGAATGAGGTTAGCCTCAGACTTCCTCCATAATAGTCAATGCCAGTAAAAACTGAAGTAGGGTTTATGAAATTCCAAGGGTAAGAAAGTGTTATGAGAGAAAATATATATCTAGTTAAATTGCCACTTAATTATAAAAACAGGGGCCTATATTCTCCACCATGCAGAAACTGTAATTCTCACGGGTCCTCCTTGATAAAAATGGGGACCTGCCATTGAGACCACAAGATGACTCAATGACAAGGTCAGGGACAGACAGAGGTGCCATGGGAAAGGGAATGGTGGTCGGTACTAAATCCTTTTACATACAGAACTAAGACACCCCCCCACCACCACCAAAACAAAAGGGAATTATGGTGCAGAAAAGAACATAAATATTGTGAACTTTTTCAAAGTGAAAGATAGAAGGAGCGAAGAAAGTAAACCATGCTAACTGCCTCCTCCTACATAGTAATACTCTCTAAAAGTGGAACATTTAATTAGGAGAAAACATGATGATTCCTAACTATTTTCATAATTTTCTTAGTTTAATGGCATTTTTAAATAACTAATAATCTTTGTGGTGAAAATTTTGTCTGGCATTTAGCTTCCCTTCAAGTTTTTAATTTATCTGTATTAAACAAGATTTCATGTATTTTAAGTATTAAATAAGATTTCATACATACCAACTTTACTAGCATGGTGCCATCATTACCGAATTTTTAGTCTACACATACAACTGCCTTGTCCTGTCATTCTTTTCTTTTTTTTTTTTTTTTTTTTTTATGTCCTGTCATTCTTTAAGGTGTACTCTCATGTCAGCTTTGTCCTCAGACTGGCTTCACTAGGTCGCCAGCAACAGCGGCCAGGGCTTAGTCAGAACTTCGGGCATGATATTGCTCGTTATACCCTGAGTAACTGTTGGTGCACCATTCAAATGTAGCCTATTTATGCAGGTGACGTGACAGTGGTCCTAGATGGGGACAATACATCTGCTTCCCATACCTCCAGAACACAAGTGCTGAGGTTCATGCTAATTGGGCCACCCTTGAATGAAGCCCTCCAGCCAGGAGACCATCTGGCACTCTGGCTTTGAACTAGGTCGCACGCCCATCACTGAACTAATTGCTCTGTCAAGAGACACGGATTACCAACCAGGGTTGAGTTGATTTCACCCAAATCTCATAACTGCTACACACTGGGGTAAGACAGTGGGCTTCACACTGGGCAAAGCATAAAACAGATGCTTACCAACCAGTCACATGGCCCCCTACCGAGGAGGTTCCAGGCACGCTTAATGTCTTATCATTGAGATGTGTGTAGAAAATTAATTATTCTGAAATTTGTGTAGAAAATTATTCTTGAGTTTTTCTTTTTCTAAATTTAAGTTATATTTTGTGACCCAAATATCTGCAAAGTAAATGTACTAGCTATCCAAAACAGCGTATTTTCTGAGATGTGTGGGTACCTATGAGAAACAAATAAATGTACACAAACAGTGTAAGAATCAACTAACACAATAATTTATTGCTAAAGGCATCCTGAACACAGAACTTCTAAAAATATTGATTCCTTGTAAATAATGCCCCAAGAGGGCTGTTTTTCAAGCTGAGTTTTAAAGCATAGTTCATAGGTATAGTCTTACCTACAGTGAAAGGGTTTTTATGCAGAGGAGACATTTTCCAACATTCACACAAATATAGGAATAGCAAATCCCATGAATAAAGTCTGGCTGAAAAACTATTGCCAATCTATATGCTGGTCAGCTGTGAAACAAATAAACACAAATACCCTCTAGATCTAAAGCCAAGAATAATCAGCATGACAGCAGCACATACACCCTCACCGGATGGAAGTCTTCTAAGCGACAATGACAAATGTGGGAAAGGTGGCAGAGCAAAAGGCCAAGTACTACACCACTCCCTTTGGGAATATGAACTTCGCAGAGTTGGAGAAAGACCCACTAGATCCCTCGATCGTCCTTCCACCAGAAACAAAGTAATCGAAACTACACTGTCAGTCTTCTAAAGCAGGGGTGCCCACACTTCTTTCAACGTTTTTCACCAAGGGCCATATGCTGTAAAATACACAAATAGCCAGGCCACTCACTCGAGGTAAAGTACGTATTGCCACACCTGGTTTATTTAAGTAAACTAAATATATGTTTGGAATTTGCTGCTGGCCAATTAAAAATGGATTGTGGGCCGCAGTTTGGACAACCCTGTTCTAAAGTCTTTGAGAAAGAGAGCAGGTAGACTAGAGGCAAAAAAATCTCAAATTATTACAGGACTCATAACTCTTTAGTTTAAAACAGACTGACAAAGCTGAAGAAAGCATTGAAGAATTAAAACAACTAAATAAAACAGCATTATGATCACATAAAACATGACATCTAAAATTTTCTGACAAAAGCTGTACTAGGATTTGATAAATGACATCCTACAAGAACAGAAATCCTTTACGCAGCTAAACTTAAAAATGGACACAGCCACCAAATTAGGGAGCCTGGAAAGAAGACTTGTATTATGAGTGATACACTGAACACATTTCAAGGCAGATGGTCAGCGTTTTCAGGAACTGATGATCTCCTGATGTAATAATGTGTGACATTGTCATTTGTACCAGAGTTACCATCGCCTACTGAGGTCCGTCAGCTACTAAAATGGACAAGTCAATAAGCACCTAGCCATTGTTGTTTTGTTGGGTCCTGGACAGTCGCCATCCAACGTAATTATTTCTTTGTAATTTGAAATTTAGGGTAATGGTTAAACCTTGTTTGGTACACCAGTCTATATTTAATTAATTTATAAGTCTACATTTCCTTTTCCTTATCATTTGGAAGGGAAAAGAAATGCCAAAAATGATTTAAAGCAAGGATTAAATTACCCTTTTTATGCTTCTGATTGTTAAGCTAGATTTATAAGCCTTCAGAGCATCCTCTTCTAAATGTTAAAAGGGGTCATACAGAAACAGTTTTCAATTTAAATAGGTTGAAAGCCAAGCATCCACTTAAAATTTACTTACTACTTAGAATGCATCTTTTCCATAGAAAGAGTATAATAAGAGTGCTTTGCTATGCATTAAAAGGCAATGGAGAGCAACTCTTAAAAAAGATATGTTTTGCATTTTTGTTTCTGATTTTTGCTGTTTAAGAACAACCGTAAAATTTTGCTACATGAAAATCTTGTCTCTAACACGTGTCTGGCACATAATAACTGTTCAATAAATATTTGTTGAATAAATTATTGTACATGCCAAATCAGGTACATTGAACCGCAGCTTCAATTACCTTACATATGACTTTGCCTTTTAATCAAATTGTCACACAGTCAATTGAACATATACAATGGACAAAGTGCTATGATACACATACTGAAAAAGGAAATAGGATCTAATGAGAGAAGACACAAAACTAATGTGGCCTAGCACTTAGTAGGGAATCAAATAATTAAAAAGAAAAAGAAAGAAAATATAACGCTGAATAGATTAAGCATAAGCTTCACAGTTGTCAATACTGGTTTTATAGGTGTGAGCAATTAGATTTAAATCCCACTTTATCATGGATATTGATCCTAAAATACCATTTTTTTGTTCAACCAAGGGCTAAAGAAACAACCGAAGTCTTTATCATTTCCACAGTTGTGATAATTAGAGAACTGTTGCATTGCTTACTTTATGAATATGGTTTGTCTTTAACAGGAAAGAGAGTTTTTAAATCCAAGTCCAAGAACCATTGCTCCTGCAGCTCTCAGTGCCATAGCTGGAAAGCCCTTCAGCTTGAGCCCCACCAGCTACATTAACCCGGCTGGCATCAGAGTCCTGCTGCCACACAGAGCCACATGCAAAACCGCGGCTGAGGAAGCTTTAAAAAGAATCTGCTGATGAAGGCATGGGCATCAGTAAGGAAACCTTACATGAATAATTAAAAATTCTGTCCAAGCAACAGTTACTATCACTAGGCTTTAAGGGACAAAGCGGGGACACAGTTTCCAGAAGCCCTGTGAGACCTGTAGCTCCAGGAAGGAGTCTTTTAAACGTAGGTTTGGCTTTATAGGGAGAGGCCAGCAGGGAGGTAATACCTGAACTTCCCTTCTTCCAGCCCTCTGATCCCTCCAGTCGTGATGCGGTCTACACAGGTCAGCCTCTCAGGATACAGAGCAAGATGGAAATGGATGAAGAGAAAACGGGGCAAATGAAAAATAGCCAAGACTAGACTAGTAGAGAAGAGGAAGACGTTTGGGACTAGACAGAGGCAGGCAAAAGACAGCGTCGAGGCTTGAGGGGTAGGCAGCCACCCCAACAGCCAGGCAGTGAGCGTGTACCTGGCGTAAAAGCTCCCGGCAGCCCTGTTTCCTTCGTCTGGCTCCGAGGTTCCATCAACGAAGTGAAGCAAAGCAGAGGGAGTCCGTGTAACAGGTGGGGCTGGAGATCGGTATTTAACTACTTACGTGATGAAACCACCTGGCAAGAAAGCAAGCCTCCCCTCTGCCCCACTCCTAGGGAGGACAGAAATGATGGCTTAGGGGTGAGGATCCAAGCTGTGAGACAACTGAACTGTTAGAGGGAGAAGCTAGCAAAGTAAAAGGTACTGGAAAACTCTATGACAAAAGGGTTTTCAGAAAGTAGTAATACCACAAGCGCAAGGACTCCAGGGGCTCACCCAAGGCCTGTGGATACTGGATGTACTGCACACAGGTGAAAGAAAACTGTTAAAACACAACCCACCTGAACCAAAATAGTTGCAGGTGCTGTTCAGAATGCAAATGGCAGGTGGGAAGGTACCAGCTCCTTAGCTGATTGATGGGTGTTGGAAGAATGAAAGACTGGGAGTGACCTTGACAGTAATGATTTTATCCTATCAAATTTATTTTTTTAATTAATACACAAATATTTTCTTACGACAAAAAAATACAGAACTGTGTAGACTAAAAGTGAAGGCCCCCTTTGTCACCATGTCTAATAGGTACGTGTGTGTATATAACCATTTTGTAGTTGGGTGTATTTTATAGAGAGAATGTATAATTTTTACATTGTCAACACTGTCACTGTTATTTTGACTTTATTTTTTTCACTTAACAAATAACACTTTGAAGAACTTTTAACAGCAATACAAAAAAAATACATATCCTTTGTCTGGAATATATATAGCAAACGGTAATTCTTCCAGAAACATTTGCCTTTTATATTTTGACATTGTTTATTTAGAGAAATTTAAAACCTTTATAGACAACTTTTTCAGTAATATCCTTGATAATTTGATGAGGAAATTCTTCCTCTCCACAAGTTTGTAAAACTATTATCATAAATTATATATGTGTGTGTGTGTGTGTGTGTGTGTGTGTGTGTGTGTGTGTGTCGTGCCGGGCGTCAGGCAGGGTCTCTGGTCCCGCTCCCCACACAAGAACGCAGGACGTGGTGAGGCCAAAAAGGAACACCCATGGAGCCATAGATAGGGGAGTCATACCACTATAGTCTCAATGGCAGCTGGGTTAGAGACACAGGAGGCAGGAGCCACATGATCCACAACCCTCAGTCCACCACACTACGTGCTTGCCAGCCACCATCTTCTTGCTAGCCCCCATTTTCTGCTAGCATAGCCACGGCAGTTATATTAGTGGCCAGTGGCTCACTGGTTACAGCTGATGGCCAACTAGCCACAGCTGATGGCCATCCAATCACAGTTGATGGTCATTTACTACCTGAGCCAGCACCTTTCCACGTGAAGCTGAGAGCCTGGAAACTGCACTCCTGGCTCTGTTCCCACAGTATGTATATATAACTTTAAAAATGTTATATACAGAATTATCTAATCTGCATTACAAATGGTTTACCTCTCGTGTGAAGTAGGGGATACAGCTTGTATCAAAGGCATTTTGCACCACTGCTCCTTCTCATTTAAACTGCCACAATTATTAGTCAACTTCCCACAAATACAAGGTCTGTTTCTCAACTCAATTCTACTTCAGTAATCAGTGTGCCTCTTCTTGAGTCAGTATTACTATCATTTAATAACTGTCTTTGTAGTTTATTTTTACACTACATTCAATATTAACATCAGTTATTCAAACTCTCATCAAAGGGTTGAAAAGATTTCCATACATCTCTGTGTTCTGAAGCAGTTTCCCAAACATAGAAATCATCTATGTCTTGAATATGATACTCGTATGTAGGATAATATTGGTAGAATATTTGATAATTTGTAGGACAAATCTCTATTTAGTATTCTTTTCAAAATCTCTTTGACTATAGTTTTTCTTCTGAATGAATTTTAAAGTCAAGTTCCAGAAAAGTTAACTTTGAGGTTTTCAATAGATTACCCACTGAATTGAGTAGCTTAATTGGGGGCAAAATTGACTTTTTTGTATTTTTGGTCTTCCCATCTGTGGGGACAGAGCCAGGAGTGCAAATTCCAGGCTCTCGCCCTCACGTGGAAAGGTGCTAAATGGCCATCAACTGTGAGGGGCCAGCAAGAAGATGGTGGATGAGCCAGCAAGAGCGGATTGCAGAGAGGCAGAGTGTAGATTGTGGATCGTGTGGCTCCTGCTTCCTGTCTCCAACCCAGCCGCCAGCGAGACTATAGTGGTATGACTCCCCAATCTATGGCTCCATGGGTGTTCCTTTTGGCCTCACCATGTCCTGCATTCTTATGTGGGGAACAGGACCAGAGACCCCACATGACACCCTACATGACACCATGCAATAACTTAATAATTTGTTCATCAGTTCAGAACTTCATTCCAATCAAGAACTCAGAATGTCTTCCCATCAATTCAGCTCCTTTTTATGTCAGCCATAGGTTTGATTCTTATAACTCTTGCACACTTCTTGTTAAATTTATTTCTCAAGTCTTTATAGTTTTTGTTGCTATTTTAGATGTAGTATTTTTGCCTTTTATATTTCCAGATCGGTTAATTCCACTAAATAGAAAAGCTATGGACTTTCATAAGTTTATCTGTACTCTACCTTTCTTTCATTAGGTCTAATAGATTTTAGTTGATTGTGGTGGGTATTATTTTTCCTTAGGCAGTCGTATCATTTGCAAATAAGGATAGCTTTTTGTCTTATTTTCAGTATTTTTAAATCTTACTAATGTTTGTTTTCTTAGCATTGAATTGGAATTCTAGAACAATATTAAGGAGAAGCAATAGTGTTGTGTTGTCTGTTTCAGTGGCTATTTTTCTAATATTTCATCATTAGGTAAGATACCTGCTATGAATAATTACATATGTACTTTATCATCAGGTTAAGAAGTTTCTTTCCATTCTTAGCTTGCCAAAAAGGAGGGTTTGTTTTTCAGGTTTTGCTTATTTATTTTAATAAGAATTTAGTATTAGAAATATATGAAAGTTCTTGTATGTTTTGAAAAGATCTCAGAATCCTTCCTCTTTAATCTTTTCGTATAATGAACTACATTAACAGTTTTTCTAAGCTTTCCTCACACTTGAACTTTTGGGTTAAACACTACTGGATCACAATGTTTTTTTGTTTTGTTTTTAATTAAAATTTTTATTATAAAACTGAAAACAACAAAAGAACAAGACAAATGAAGGACCAAAAACTCATAGACACAGACAATAGTTTAGTGGTTACCAGAGGGGAAGGGGGGAGGAAGGTGGTAGATGAGGGTAAAGGAGATCAAATATATGATGATGGAAGGAGACCTGACTCTGGGTGGTGAACATACAATATGATCTATAGGTGTTGTATTACAGAATTGTACACCTGAAATCTATGTAACTTTACTAACCATTGTCACCCCAATAAACTTTAATTAAAAAAAATTATCAAGCATATTGTATATTCACACACAGTTATAAGAAATAATAGAGATCTCGTGTATACTTTACTCAGTTTCCACCCATAATAATATTTGCAAATCGATAGAATAATGTCAGAACCAGGATATTGACATTGATACAAGCCACAAATCCTATTCAGATTTCTCAGTTTGCTTGTAGTCCTTTGTGTGTGTGTGTGTGTGTGTGTGTGTGTGTGTGTGTGTGTGTGTGTGTTTAGTATTATATAATTTTATTATATGTGTAGGTGTGTATATCTATGACCACAGTCAATATATTGAACAATTCCATCACTATAAGAAACCAACTTGTCGGCTTTATAACTGCATCCACCTCCTTCCCCTCACCCCACCCACCCCCGGTGCCTAACACTGGCAACTACGAATCTCTCCTCCATTTAGAAAATTTTCTCATTTCGAAATGTTAAATAAACCATACACTATGTGACCTTTTAGGATTGGCTTCCGTTTGTTTTTTTTGTGTGTGTTTTTTCTGAGTATCATATACATGCACTACAGTTTGCTGAACTATTTTCTGTTGAAGGACATCTGGACTGATTCCAGTTTGGGGACTCTTACAAATAGAGGTGCTAAGCATATCTGTGTGTAGTTTTTTTGTGTAAACGTAGGTTTTTATTTCTGTGAGATAAATTCCCAGGGATAAAATTGATGGTTCATATAGTACTGCATGTTTAGCTTTATAAGATTGTTTTCCAAAGTGTACCATTTTACATTCCTTATAACAAAGTATAAGTAACCCAATTTCTCTGCATGCTCACCAGCATTTGATGCTATCACTTTGCTTTTTTTTTAAGTCGTTTTGATAGGTGTGTGGTCACTATGGCCTTAATTTGTATTTCCTTGGGAGCTAATAATGTTGAACATCTTTTCACATGCTTGTTTGCAATCTGTGTCTGTATGTCCTCTCCCATAAAATGTTTGTTCATGCTTTTACCCATTTTCTCTTGATTGTTTGGATTTTACTATTGGGTTTTGAGAGATTTTTGTTGTTGATTTTCTTCTTTTTTAAAAATATTCTAGATACTGGTCCACTGTTGGACATGTGGTTTACAAATATTTTCCCCAGTCTGCAACTTGCAACTTGTATTTTCATCCTTTTAAAAGGGTGTTTCACAGAACAAAGGTGTTTTTTCTTTTCTCTTTAAATAAGATCCAGTTTAGCAATTTTTATATTGTGTTAAATCCTATAGCTCAGGAGAGTTTTCCCAAAACAAAAGCGATCCTTTATCCAACTGAAGTGCTGGCTCGCCTGATGAAGGACTCAGAATCCCGTCCGACATGTCCTCCCCAGGTTACTGAAGGTTCATGCTGGCAACGACTTGCACCGACTTTGAGGTATAGTCCATCTTTTTCCTTATAAGGTCCCATAGTTCACAGCTGGATTATGATGCAACTTAACCCTATTACAGGGCTGGTGGCCAAGAGGACAAATGGAAGAAGATCCTGAGAGAGGCGCATGTTCACTTGTTGGAGACACCAAGATTGCAGAGGATGCAGTTTTTTTTAACAGGAAGCTTTAGAAGGTGTAAAGGAATTCCAAAAAAGATTTTTGAGAGCAACACCCCAGATGTCCCATCCCCGTGTCAGGGTCTCATGCTTTCCCAAACAGGACCTCACTTGATTAGGTATTTAACTTTCTCAGAAAGTTACTCTGCCAACTAAGTCCTTGTCCTAGTTTACACACGTCTCTGCTCTCCCAATGGACGGCCTATGCCCTCTTTATAAGCTACCCTGGAAACAGAGCCTCTGACTCTCACACGTGGTTTTCAGTTGCAGTTAAGCACTCTCTGCCTGTCTGCCACGTGTCTCTTCCAAATGTCACAAGCAATGACATCACCTTGGTAGCCTGAAATCACTAAGTAAATGTACAAACACCAAAAAGGAGGGCTTGGGTTACTATGTGTTGATTAGCTGCACTTCAGAAAAAGAAGAAGAAAATTATATAAGTCAGATAAAATCTAAAAGTGTCCATTACATTGTACATGGCACAAAAATTGAAGAAACGTTCTTCCCGGAATTGAAAACTATGATCTGTTTCAGCAAAAAAGTCACTCATGTTATTGACAAACAAGTCAAGTTGTGATCTGATATGTTGTCTCACTTTCATCTTTCTGGTTATTGTAAACAAAGTATCAATCAACATCCATGTCAGAACTACACTCATTCATCAACTGCAATCAGGACTGGCTATAAGAGTGGAGTTTGACCACAATCAACAAATGCATCCTATGAGAATCAATTCCCTATATGGAATTTATAATAAAATGTATTACACATTTTATTACTATCTGCAAATTATATGCTACATATCCTTTATATCAGTTGAGTTTTTAATTTCTATATGTATATACACATGTATACATTGCTTTTTAGACAGCCAGTTGTTAAATATTTACTAGCATACCACTGCTATCACCATAGCCTCAATTGCCTTCTTTCACTTTATATCTATCTTAAGATGCTTTACTCCTGAGTGTAAATCCTTTGAAGTACCAAACAACAGGACAATTGACATATTGGTGTCAACCCTTAAGCTCTTACAATGAAGATATCATAAACCTCAATCGTGCTTTTTTGTCCTAGAGTCTTCAGAATTCAGCTATACTAAAGACTAGTGAAGATAATAAAAGTTTTCATTTAATGACCTCACCTCCCCCTCTCTAAACTGTTGCCAAAAACTGCAGTGCCCTTGCTGTTGAGTGCCATGCTAGCAAAGAAGTTATTATCAGTAAGAAATACTGAAGATGACATGCTTTATTTCATTACATTCATCATGTAAAGGATCCATTCTTTAAATATCTTTGAATTCAGAAGTGAGATAGATAGTTGTCCTAGTCAATGTGTTAACATATTTGTTGAATTGAAAAATAAAGTCAAACTTTTTCTGACAGGAAGTAAGTCAGACTTGGCTGATTGAGGTGACAATGAGAACTGGCCTTGTTACTTAGGTTTTATGACAGAAATGTTCCAAAAACTGAAAAAGCTAAATCTGAAGTTCCAAAGTTTTTACAAGAATATGTTCAATGAGTAAGATAATATAAGAGCATTTTATCCAAAATATTACTTAGGCAAAGGTATATTTAAATTAATATTTCTGTTTTCTGAACAAAGCAAGTTAAAAAGTTGCCTCTACATGAAAAAGTAACAGGCATAATTAAATAATTTGACGTCATATTAAAAACTCTAATAAATGCAAAAAGTTCTTCAAATCTAATCATTTCTTCTCTAATTTTTTGACCAAAAAAAAGAAGGAAGACCTAACCAAGTTGTTAAATGATCATAAAACACTTTTTTTGATTATAGATCGCTAGGTGATTTCAGTATGTAACACAAAAAACTATTTGAAGGATTAAATGAGATTGTTACTGAAAGTTGTTCCATTTCCATTTGTTTATATGTAACCAAAATTTCTCAGTACTTACACGTAGCTGTGAAAATAGCATAGCAATTGAGGTTGTCCTCTGTTCTATTCTAGTAATAAATAACATTTATTTTAAAAGTGTTATCTGTTTCCTTAAGAAATACATTTCTGTGTTTTGTACGTTTTAAATTATATGTGCTAAGATTTTAATGCTTTATGCTATTTTGGGTAATTCTTTTAAAATAATCATCATGATCAATCGATCTAGGAAAATTTCTAACATTTGCATCCTATATTCACCAGGAATAGAATTCTATTTGCATATACTTGCATTTGTATAAGCTGTCTACATAGGGTTATTTAATTTATTGTTTTGTTTTTGTTGCAGAGAACTGTAATAGGGTGATGAATAAACTGGGTGTAAGCATTAAAAGTTTATACATTACGACAAATTATTTGTGAAATGGCATGAAAATGCAGGTAAAGGAAAATAAGGAATTATGTAAATGTCTAGTTATATAAGAAGAGCTTGTTTATGTATTTTTATATAGGTGTCATGGTATCAAATCATTATGATATTTAGATTCCATTGGAGATATTATAAAATAATTTAGTAATTTTATTTAAAAATATAGATGTCTAAATTGTGCCACGGACTGTATATTTTGAAATTACTTAGTTATAATAAAGAATATTAGTTGTTCGCTTTTAAAAAAATGTGAGAAATATAATATTTTTCACAGTTCGTTTAAATAGTACATGAGCAACAAATATTTGAAGACCACTAAGCTAAGACATCTAAAAGAAAGTGAGTTGAGAGATTATAATTTAATAAATGAAACATGTATTTTTTAAGATAATATTTGAGCAGCCAGAAGTTCTTTGATAAAGTAATAGTGCAATTCTGAGGAATTAGATGACAGAAAAACCTGGCAGCTCATTTACTATCCAGGAAGTTCCCTAAAAAGGTGTCCAAAGAAATCTAAATATTCACTAATGATACTGAAATGTTGAAAATTTAGAGAAAAGTAACTTTCTGATACAACTAGGCTGTTTTGTTTAATTAAATCATGGAAAATTGTGAGAGGTTGGGAAATGATTTCAATACCTCAAGGATTGGGCATGATAGCAGTTGAAAATTATATTTGGATAAGAGTTAAGTAGTTGCTCATTGTCAGAAAAAGTCTCTGATTCTGACTGGAAAGAGATTCCCTTTGAAAATATGCATTACCCCATATCAGATTTAAGTGATTTCTCACAAATGTGAGAATTCTTAGTAAAGAACATTTTTCTCCAGCTCTGATGAGGTCTCAGTATGGTTAGATATATTACATGCAATTCCACTGTTTTCAAATGTTTCTTCTCCATTCTTTTTCTTCGCCCTTCTTTTTAGGAATCATTCCGGAATGTAAAAACTAGTTTGAGTCTAAATGCATTTTCATGTGCTAGAGAAATTTGTCCTTAGACTAGAGTGCTGGAACATGTTATTAATAAAATAATAATAATAATAATAAAAGAACTAGAGAAGAATCATGTATCACTAGAACACATGCTTGAATTAGAGTGTAATAGTGTCATAGAAATAACAGTGTTAAAACCTTTATTATGTATTCCTCGGTGTCATCAGACATCATTTACTCATCCCGTTGGGATCAGAAACTGTACCAATACATTTTGCGTATTGCAAAGGAGTACAACAATGTAAAAGAGAAACCTAATGAATGCTTTTGGTAATTAATCACTATTAGACAACACAAAAACCACTCAAATCTCTAGAAATATTTTGAACCTAAATATACTAGATTCTTAGATTTTGTTTTTCGTTTTGAATCTTGAAGATTCTTGGAAAAAAAGTATTTGTGATGAGAAGTTTTCATTTTTCTGTATGTTCATGAATTCCACATGTTCACTGAATTTACTGAATTCTATTTGCCAAGTCATATACTGAGTGATGATTATTAAAAATTAAGAAGAATGGTCCTGCCCTCAAGGAACTTGCAATTGACTGGAACAGATTCATATTAAGAAAGTAAGTGGAAACATAAACACGTAATTGCAAATTGTGCAAAGTGCTAAGAAGCAAACAAAAGACACAGTGAGAGGACGTATCCAGACCTGGTGCTCAGGGAAAGCATTGAAGGATTACTGTGTAAGCCCAGACCTGAAGTGTCATAGGGAATCAGCAAGATTTCAACTATGAAAATGAGGCCAGTGCGGCCCAAACTTGATGATTACAGGGGAAGCGTGAATGCTGAGTTTGGAGAAGCAGCTAGAGAATAGTTTCTACATAGCTCATTAAGGAGTACGAATTTTATTTTAAAAGGACTGCTTTATTATTATCGAAGTTTTAAAAAGAAGACAAAGATATTCAGAATTTGTTTCAAAAATATTTCTCTGCTGGAATTGTCAAGAAAACACTGGAGGGACTTTTGTTTAGGGCAGTATCGTTGATAAAACACCATGATGTACTCAACACAGTGTAAAATCTGGAGAAGAGTATTTTTAATCCATGCTAGTCACAGAAAAAGAAATCTTAGGGATAAAAAATTGAAAGAAAAAATAAGAGCTGAAGTTGGAAAAAGGAGTGGGGAATGGAACACGAACTGAGATACAGAGATAGCCACTGAATAAGCCAGGAGTTCATTGAAAAATGGGAGTGTTTCACTTATTGCTGAATTTCACATATCAGGCAGCCTTATCCCCAGGAGTGGGAACAGAGGTGTTAAAGTGATAAAAGAGATCCTGGGTCGGCAGGCAGCATAGCCTATCACCCAGCAAAGGAAAAGTAACAGAAAAGCTCTCTGGAGTAAACATTCCAGATCAAATTCTTTCGTCTTTATGTCTGAAGTAAAAAAAAAAAAAAAAAAAAAAAAAGGAAAAGAAAAAAAAATCATGCTTCCCAATTTCTCGTTCTGCTCAGTCTCTGACAGAGGGTCCTAATACCTGTGTGGAGCTAGGCTTACTTAAGAATGGAAGAAGACCTCAGAAGAAGTCAAATCAGTTCAGAGCCAAGACTCTCTTGAGCCTAGTATTTAAAGAGTCTGCGAGTTAATGGAATTCCGTAGCCACCAAATAGAGAAAATAAGCCAATTCCCAAGTCCTAGGACAGTTATCTCAGAAAGAATGATATTCCTTGATCCCAGCCTTTAGTACTGCCTAAATTCTCAGAAACTCAGTGCTATCTGAGCAGAAGAGAGGCAGGAAATGAATATCTCGGTTTCAGCCTCACCGAGATGTAGTTGTCCAGAATGTATGACCTAGGAGTTTAAACTCAAATGGGAGAAATTACCACAAAAGGTTAATTCTGGCGCGACATCTCTACCAAAGTTGGGAAGATATACATCTCTTCAAACTCTTTCTTCCACAGTGTACCGGGGGAGAGTGCAATTGAGACATAATTTCTTCCTTCCGGGGAAGTTTAGAAATTTGCAACGATGGCCGCCCTAGCCATCAGATCTTATCTGAGGCACCTTTGTTTCTTACTCAGTTTATTCCAGGCATCTTAACTGCCGTTTCCCTTTAAACTTAATTACTGAATTGAGTAAGAGCGCTGTATTGTGACAAAACTTCCAGTTTCCTACACGCAAACCTCTTCCTCCCAGTGCTATTAGACTATTCCCACTGCCACTCACAATGGAACGCTTAGACCTATGGAATCTGCCCCCTGTGGAAGGTTTCTTGCTCATATGAAGTTAAATCCAAAATCAACGAAAGAATACATGGCTTTTGAAATTTGGAAAAGCAACTGGAATTCAAGTTCAGTCTCTTCATAGTTCTGTCTCTGACCTATGAAGGCAGGTCAAAAAGACGCAAAGAACGACAAAATTTAAAGCAACTTGTCTACAACATCTGCCGAGGCCGAGAACTAACAATTTAACGGCAGACTCTCACACGCTGGTAAGATTTAGATGGATTTGCAGTTTAAACTTTCCACCTACAAAATTTAGTTAGGAAACAGCAACAGCAGCAAATGTCGTTTAGGAGGGCCCTATCGTTCAAAAGGGCTGTTCCTGGAAGACTTTCTTCACCTGAGAGTTGAACTTCCACCTCGCACGTGCTTACTGAAGCCTCCACAGCCCTCTCAGCAGCTGCTGAGGTCCACCTGTACCCCAAGAGTGCATGTAGGTCAAGGGGCATCAGCCAATCTCTAATAAAGGCCCACCCCTAGTGCCGCCCCCCTTGTGCTGAGTCCCTTCGCCTACGCCAGGGGGCGCCACACCTCCGCTAAAGCCTCAGCCTCCCAGGTCACCCAGGGCCCTGCACATTTTCAAATGGGTGGGCTTCCACTAGAGATGACATCTGCCCTTGGGGTATTTGGTTAAAGCACTCTCTTACCCAAAGCTGTTTTGGAACCTTACTCCTTCACTGAGGACCACACAGTTTTCTGAGTTCTGAATCTTTGCTGAGGACCAGGTCTCTCCCTTTATATAAACAACTATTTCTCTAAGCAAAAACAAAACATTAAACAAACAAACAAAAAACTGTAAATTGCCATGATCTCATTTCAAGAGGTAACAGCTAACTGCATTTCTGTAAAAACTGGCTACATTAGCCAATGTAAGTCTCTAAAAACAGTCAATGTCAAAAATCAGCATGGTTTCTATTTAATAAAACACCAGCAACATGCAAAGTCTCCCACCTTGGCTTTACCAGAAGCCTACATTTATCCACATGTATTTTATTCTAAAATTTTATTGCCAGATTATTTATCAAGTTCCCTGGCTCCAAGTCCCAGATTAGGAGTCAGCAAACTTTTTCTGTCAAGGACCAGATTGTAAATATTTTAGGCATTGCACACCATACACAGTCTCTGTTGCATATTCATGTGTTTTTTCTGCAACATTTTCAAAACTAAAACAGGCTATGGTCAAATTGAAGTCCTGGGCCATAGTTTGCCAACCTGTACTCTGAACGTTGAGATCCTTGAGGTCATAGTTACAAATTTGAACTTATTCCCAGCCCCCGGAAAGATCAGTTTGTCATCTAGAAGAGCAGGAAGGACACAGTTAAAGGGAAAGGGAAGGCAGCGAGCTCCTGAGAGAACATGCTTTCTATAGACCGGCAATATCTCAAGAGGAAAGGAGGGGAGGAAGAAAATAAAATAATACCAGGTTTTCCCCATGGGGGCAGAACCCAGATTCTAAACACTTAGGGCACAGCACTTGCTTGGCAGTGTCAAGCACCCTTCTGAGAGGAAGGAAAAGAGGAAGGAGCTGAGCTCTGCTTGGCTACTCAGCAATCACTCCCCAGAGGAACGAGGGAGGAATGAGGGAGGGTAGAAAGGGGCCAGGAAAAAATAATAGGAAAAAAAAAAAACGAGTGAAGAAGCCTTCCTCATTTTTAAGTAATACTCAATACAAGTTAACTATTAATTCCATTTTTCATATTCTTTCACAAAAATTATTATAAGTTGTAGCTATTTTGTTTTCCTGTGACTTGTTTTGTTTGCCTCCCCTTTAAAATATGAGTTTCTGAGGGGGAGGAGCATGATGTCCATGTTATTCATTGTGATTTCCCAGGATTTAGAGATTTTTAACATGACACCAGGCACATAGTAGACTCTCGAGATAGGAAAAAGTGGGGGCATAAAACAGGTTTTGGGGGGGAGGTACAGGACAGAAATCAAGGATTTAGCTTTAGATATATTTGATTTTAAATACCCGGAATGCACCTAGATGTGAAGATGTCAATTAAACAATGAGAGACGGTTTTAGAACCAGGTGAGAGATCTGGGCTGAACTTATATATTCAAGAGGCATCACTGTAGAGATGGAAGAATTTATTGGCAAAATATACACAGACCTGGTACAACCTTGAGGAACTGTATACTTTTTAAATTTGGTACAAGTTAAGAGAAGGAAATGGGGAATGAGCAATCAGCAAAGTGCTAGGAAAATGAGGATGATTTGACAAAGAAAAACCAAGACAGAGGGTAGTTCCAAATTGGGAGGTGTAGACAGCTGTATCTGGAAGGTCAGATAGGATGAGAACATAACACAATGGCCTGATTTAGTGACAGGCAGGCCATTGGCAGGACATTTTGTTGGAGTTGGCAGGCACAGGGGAGCTCGTGTGTGAAGGTAGTTTGTTGATTTGGAAATGTGGAGGTCTTGATTGATCAGCTTTTGTATGTACGTGATAAAGAAGAGGAAAGAAGCAGGAGAAGTGAAATCTGTCTATTAAATCAGGCAAAAGTATCTTTGCCTTGCATTAAGTTTCAGGGACTTTTCAAAATCTTACCTAGATTTTCTTTCTAGAATTTTTTTTTTGTGTTGTTGTTTTTTGGGTTTTTTTAAGTTCTATGTTTAATTTCTAAGGAAGGAGCAGTGGCCACTTCTAAATGCCAGATCTCAGTTCATAAAAATCTCAACATATGTAATGTCATCTTGCAAAGGATAAACAGGTTACCAAGTCCAATTCTGTTTACAAAAGCCTGGTTGATTCTGTGAGTACTAACAACTGTATTAGTTATGGGAGTTCAGATAATGGGAGCAATCAAATTTCATGCCTCAGGGAGTAAACTAATTGCCTGCAGGGCTAGGGAAGGGTAGGAATTTTCTCTCTGTCCCTTGTACTACGTGTAGCACTGTATACTTGGGTAGACACATCAGAAGGGCTGAGTGAAGAAGCAACAAGGTTCACAGACTCTGAAATGTGAGATTTGGTCGTTACAGGAGTCAAGATGCTGAACCATCTGTTATAAAAGATTTGCGATTTCTAGTATGTGAACTAATGTGGTGAAATATGCAGCACTAAATCTTCAAAGAAAGGTAACATACAGCATAGCAAAGTCCCTTTAAAAATGCCCACACTAATAAATAACATTTTTAAAGCAACATGAATATTGAGAATCAATAATCCCTTCTACCATGGTGGTTTCTGAGCCACAAATACTAAGTGAGGTTATCATTGATTAGTTTCATATAAATATCAAGAGTATACGTCAAGCTAAAAGTCAATGAAGAAAGTCAAGTTAAAAGAAATAAAAACAAAAATTAAATTTGGCACAGGTTCACACAGATAGTTAAATACGCATAGCTTTTATCTCCCTAAAATTGTCATTTCTTGTATGAGCAATTGCATTAAAGATGATGAAATAGATTATGACGACATTAATTACTGATTGCACTAACTCCTGTTAATATGGCTATTGTTTGAAGGTTATCTGAAATATGTACTAGTAACTCCTTATTAGACTGTCAACATTTCTAACTAGCACATCTTTTTAACTTATGTATTTTTCCAATGTGAAAACACATTTGCATGTGTGTACATATCCCTGACCTTCCGTGAAAAGAGATTGACCAACTACCTGAGGTATTGGGGCTACGGTTTCATTCAGCCAATTAGTGAAGCTGTGCTTTCCATTGCAAGGCCAGCTATGAAATCTTATTGACACTGTGTAGGTGGAAAAACAGATTACAGTAGTTTGATGCTTGTAAATTAGCAATGCACTTTGACATGCAAGAGAGAAACATGAATACCAATTTTTATTTCACTGACAAATTAATAATCACCATAGGAAACTTGGAATTTTAAAGAATAATACAAAATACACAAGAAGAACATATCGCCTCAGATCTGATCAGACCTTTCCTTAAGCACATAACTGTCATTTGAAACCCAAAGAATCCATGGGTCTGTGAGAAAGCTGATACATTCAACAAACGACGTTTAAATCTATCTCAAATATTAGTTTCCATTAACAGCCCAGGTTTTTGTCTCAAAAATCTTCTCAACTAAAATCATGGTGTGTGTGTGTGTGTGTGTGTGTGTGTGTGTTGCGCGCGCGCGCGCGAGCGAGAGAGCGAGAGAGAGAGAGAGAGAGAGAGAGAGACAGAGAGAGACAGAGACAGAGAGAGAGAGAGACAGAGAGAGAGAGAGAGACAGAGAGAGAGACAGAGAGAGACAGAGAGACAGAGAGAGAGACAGAGAGTTTTTTTATGATATTTCCAGAGTAAGGTTGAGAGCCAATGCTTTCTAACTCAGTCAAATGCACTGACTGTTGAGACATCATATAGTTTTCAAGTGAATAGCAAGGAAAACAGATACCACAAATTTTGTGAATCTATTAGTAATAGTTAATTATAAATCCACTATATATTCAACATTATGTTTACTAGAAATTAGGAAAACTAAAAATTTTAAGAAAATTAGACTTTGAGGGGAGAGCACACAATAGGGTACACAGATATCAAATTATAAACTTGTACACCTGAAAATTATATACTGTTATAAACCAAATTTTTTAAAAGAACGATGCAATGTTCAAGAAACCATAGTTTGTAAGTGTGTGCGTGTGACAGAGAGGCACAGAGAGAGAAATTACTAAGCTGAAGTAATGAAACAAAATAGGGAGTTTAGTGTTGGGTGTGATGAAAATATTTGTAGACTAAGAGCTAAGAAAGTTGCATTCAAACCCTCTCTGTAGCACAGATCCCTTTGAGCTGTGCTATATTGGAGAGGTATTTCAACTTCCCAACCTATACAAACGGGAAAAATAAAACCAACCTCACAGGCTGCTATGAGTGTAAGGAGATAATGTGTGAGCCAGCTCTTAACACAGTTTCTGCCACGCAGGAGACGACAGATACAGCAGTTGAGTTTCTCTTACAAGGAAGTGTCCTCTCTGGAACCCCTTCACTCCTCATGACTGCCCGGCCCTTTTATGTCCACCTGTATGCCCAAAGTGAGTCAAGCCTGACAATTTGTCCCTCTCCTGTCAGAAAACGTATTAGCATAAAAGAACCTAATCTGGGTCCGGGTCCTCGTTGATACTGGTGGTCTTATCCTGGTGGAGTAAACTCCTTGCTTGCATTTTTAACTGTTTTCCTCTTCAATTCCCAGAATCCCTCCGTGGTGACTATCTCACCAGATTCCTATATGCTGCTGCTCTAGTTCACTGGTTGGCAAATGCCACTCATCCCAGGGCTTGTGCCAGACGGTCTCCAGCATGCAGACATAGAATATTAGAACTTCAATTGGTATTGATATTTTTGGTATGTCTTTGAAGAAGCTGTAATGCATGTTAATTTTAAACATTCAGAGCAAAGGTATAGTAGCAGATGTATACATAAAAGCATAAATAAATACATATTGGTATAATACTACAAAAGAACTCACCACATTCTAGGTGCTCACCTGCATGCTTTACTGATATGCCATTTAATCTTCGTTACAATTCTGTGATCACCCATTTTACAGATCTGAAAGCCATGTCACAATGACAGGTTAAGTAACATGCCTAAGTCTCCCAGCTAACACCAGCAGCGCACAGATTCAAACCCAGTCAGTCAGACTCCAAGTTCCACAGTTTGTATTCTTTACCATTAGGCCAAATTTTCTTTATGCACAAAGGTTATAGATGTTTTAAAAATGTATATGTTATATATAAAGGGAGAGTATAAGCATACAGTGAATGGAAGACTCGATCTTTACCCCACCACTCTATTAGATGGGAAAAAATAATAAGAATGTAAGAATTTCAGAAAAGTTTAGCCAATCAGAGAACAGAGGGGACCAGTGCCCTGTTCTGGGTCAAGCCCTAGGAGACGACCCACCCACCGTCACCCACCCTGCCTCCCTTTCTCTCTCTCTGTCTCTCTCTCTCTCTCTCTCTCTCTCTCTCTCTCTCTCTCTCTCTCTCTCAAAGCAACTTGTTCTGGTTTTACTTACACAATATCCTCTCAACTGTCTCCACAGTCACAAATTAAACTGTATTTACATTCTCTTCTTTTTCTTCCTCTTGTTTCCTCTATTTTCTGTTTAGTTTTGTCTGGTTTATTATGTTGTATTTCTCCCAACATCTGTTTTCCATTGACTGTTTATTTCTTATTTAATTGTAGTTGAATTTTAGAACATAGAACATAGTATAGATAGTTGCTGTGTTCCTTCAGCAGTTGTATAATTTTTCTACAAAGGGTCTTCCCTGAATGAAAGTTATTCCTTACCATGTGTTTTAGTCAGTTTCCTTAGTTGCAAATAAAAAAAAGAACAAAACAAAACAAACAAAGCACCCAACTCTGTTTGATTTAGTGAAAGAGTACTTTTCTATAAGTATATTGTTTCTTCCTTTTCCCTTACCTCTTTTCCTTCTTCCCCTTCCTTTTCTGTCTGAACAATTCAGTCCAAAAGCCATCCCTTGATGTTGAGAAGGGGGCCAGGTGAAGGATGTCAAAAGGGGGTGGTCATCAGCCTAGGGGAGCAGCTGGCAGGGGGTTTGCATCCTGAGCAGAGTGAGGAAGCATCTGAGTGGAGGAGGGGTAGAGTTCTGGCATGAGCAGGGAGTGACCCCAAAGCAGGAGTGAGATGAGAAGAGTGTCCGTATAGGAGTAGCGCTGTGTGTCAGAATCAACCGAATGCGGGTTTAGGGCCTGAGTAGGGAGAGAAGGGAATCCCTATGTGTCTCAGTACGTAGATGGTTTTAGAGACTAAGCAAAGTAGTGAGGGCATGTATCTAACGGGACAGCTCAGGATGGGATGTTGGAATTCAAAATTTAGTGAGGAGGTTTAGGTTCTGCACTGTGGCCAGAAACTGGAAAGTGGTGACAGTGGTGGGATGTTGGTCTAATACATAGACAACTGATTTTTAAAATTAATACATAGAGAGTAACAGGAGCCTGTTAGCAGCAAAATGACAATAGCAGTGAGCACATCTAATTTCCAAACATTGGTGTCTAAACACCATTCTCGCTAAAGGAAATGAGTGTTCATTGGAGAAAGGCTGGAACAGGGAAAGTACCTGATGAGTCTGCAATACATTCTTGTGCCAGAAAGGAAGGAACTGCTTAAATAATAAGGTAATTATACACCAGCATTATTGAAAAGACTGTGGATATCAGAGACAACTTGAATATCAAAATGAATAATACTAAAGGCTTAAAACTCATCAGATTGAATAGGAACCCATATGTCCATATTAAACGCAATAAGTATATGAATAAGATAAAAGTTTGAAGGGATTTTTTCACAAAGTCTCATATTACTGCCCTATTTAGGACTTACTCATTTCAAAAGGTAGAGTGATCTCATAGTGCCTGGCAGATATCACCTTACTCAAGTGATCAAATTAACTTCACCAGTAATAGGACACGGTGAAATTTGTATACCACCAACTACAACGCAATGAGGAAAACACAGAATCGTATCTCTGGTATCCTGAGAAATACACATAACCTGAATCTAATCGTAAGGAAACATGATGCAAAACAATATTGAAGGACAGTTCTACAAAATAACTAGCTTATTGAAAAGTGTCATAGTCATAAAAGTCAAGAAAACGCTGAAGAACCTTCCCTGTTTGAAAGCAATGGAAGGGAAATGGCCAAAAAGTGCAACATGTGATTCCAGAAGGGATTCTCCTTCTAAAAAGAATTGGAACAACTGGTACAACTTAAATGGGGCATAAGTAATAGGCAGTAGTGATATATCCATGTTCGTTTCATAATATGATGGCTGTATTGTGGCTATTTACAAAAATTCCCTTTCCTCAAATTATGCAGAAAAAAATAAATTATGTAGCATTTTTAAAAGATTGTTTGGTTTGGTTTGTGATTGCTTCAAAAAAAGGGCAAGGTAGTCAGCGTCATGGCAGAGAGTTCCCTTTTTCACTCCCCTTTCATTTTTCACTCCCCTAATCAAACATTCATAACAACAACAAAAACGCAGAGCTTCTGCACAGCATGCAAGGACACCTGAGAGCTGGTTCTCTGAAAAGATAAACAAAAATGACAAACCTTTAGCTAGACTAACCAAGAAAAAACAAGAATATCCAAATAAAAAAGAATTAGAAATGAAAGATGAGACATTACAACTGATACTAAAGAAATACATAAAATTATAAGAGGCTGCTACTAGAACAAGTATATGCCAACAAATTATATAACCTAGAAGAAACAGGTACATTTAAATTTAAAATAAGAGACTGAAATTTGAGCTGCAACTCATCAAAAACAGGACAGAATTTTCTGATGAGTACAGAACAATGATCTTCTGATAAAACATCAACATTTTTGAAGCAATGTAACAGAATCCAGAGTCTTCACAGCATAGCAATTACAAAATTAAAGAAACACTA
The DNA here is from genome assembly GCF_057876585.1 of Rhinolophus sinicus. Classification (NCBI taxonomy): domain Eukaryota; kingdom Metazoa; phylum Chordata; class Mammalia; order Chiroptera; family Rhinolophidae; genus Rhinolophus; species Rhinolophus sinicus. Next base: position 124,689,387 of record NC_142515.1, read on the forward strand.
AAAAATTACATGAAATATGAAGAACAAAAAAAGTGACCCATTTTTAAGGAAAAAGAAAACCAACAGAGATCAATCTGGACATGATCCAAAAGTTGAAATCATTAGACAAAGTCTTTAAAACAGCTATTACAACTATGAGCACTCTATTCAATAAAGTAATACCCTATTTCCCCAAAAATAAGACCTAGCCAGACCATCAGCTCTAATGCATCTTTTGGAGCAAAAACTAATATAATAGTGGATATTATATTATATTACATTTTACTAATATAAAACTAATATGCTAGTATAAAACTAATATAAGACCCGGTATTATATTATATTACATTATATTATATTATATCATATCATAGCATATCATATCATATCATATCATATCATATCATATCATACCGGGTCTTATATTATAGTAAAATAAGACCGGGTCTTATATTAATTTTTGTTCCATAAGATTCATTAGAGCTCATTGTCCAGCTAGGTTTTATTTTCAGGGACACACGGTATGTGCTTCTAATGAATAGAAAGACAGGGATTCTTGGTAAAAAGGAGAAAATATAAAAATAGACCAAATTCCATAACTGACAAATACAGGACCTAAAATTTAAAGGAAAAAAAAAAATCAATGGATGAGTTTAAGAGTAGAATAGAGATGATGGAAAAAAAAAAATACTTCAACAGGAAGATGCATTGGGAAATGCATAAAAATAAACAGAACTTCAGGAACTTATGGGTCCCTATTTTTACAAAATCTGGCATACAAATTTGAGTCACAGAGAGGAGAGAATAAAATGGGAATGAAAAAAAACATAGTTGAACAAATAAGGGTGGAAGAGTCTCCAAATTTGGGTGAAAACATATTTATCTATTCAAGAAATTCACTGAAAACCAAACCATGTACCTAAAAAGAAAACCAAACCTAGACTCTTTATAGACAAACTACTGAAAAACAAAAATAAAGAGAAAATCTTGAAAACGAACAGAGAAAAATCAACATATTATAAACAGGGGATCAACGATGTGAATAATGTAAACTTTTCAACAGAAACTATGAATGCCAGAAAACAGTGGAATAATATTTGTAAAGAGACGACAAAAAGTAATCTTAAACCCCAGAATTTTGAACCCATTAAAAATCCCCTTAATAAATCAAAGACAAATATAAATATATTTTCAAGTAAAATAAAACTAAGATTCATCACTAATGAAACTGTACCAAAAATGAAGAAGAAAAAAAATGGACTATAGAAACATCCTTAGGCTAAAGAGAAATGATACCAGAGGAAAACTTGGATCATCAAAACAAACAAAAGCATCAGAACTAATAAATCTCTAGGTAAATATAAAAGTATATTGTCCTCTTAGTTTCCTTTGCATATATATGAATGTTAAAAACAAAATTATAATATTTACAATAAGAGAAAGGAAGGCATAAATCCATAAAAAAGCTTGTACACAAATGTTCAGAAGCAGAAAATTATTAAGAGGTGAATGGAAAAACAAAATGTGACACATCGATACAACGGAATACTACTAAGCATAAAGAGGAGTTAGCTACTGATACATGCAGCAACGTGGGTGAACCTCGCAATCATTGTGCTAAATGAAAGAGCCAAACATAAAAGATTCATTCTGCATGATTGAATTTATAGAAAATTCTAATTTATAGACAATTCAAATTAATTTATAGTAAGAAAAACAGATCAGTTTGTTGGCTGGGACAGAGAGCGCCGGTAGAGACAGTAAAGCATCAAGAGGGGTTACAGAAATGTTTCATATCTTCATCATGGCAGTGATTTCACTGATGTAGTCACTTAAATCTCACTTCATTTGACACTTTAAATGGATGAATTTTACTTCATGTAGTTTATGTCTGAGTAAATGTTATTTATAAAAATAACATAAGCCTGCAGCACTATACACAATAGCCAAGACATGGAAACAACCGACATGCCCATCAGTAGACGACTGCATTAAGAAACTGTGGTACATTTATACAAAGGAGTATTATGCAGCCATAAAGAGGAATGAAATCTTACCAATTGCAACAACATGGGTGGACCTAGAGAACATCATGTTAAGTAAAATAAGTCAGACATTGAAAGACAAATACCATATGATCTCATATGTGGAATATAAAGAAAATAATGAATGAACTAATCAGAAACAGTCTCAGAGACATAGAGGAAAAACTGAGGGTTGCTAGATGGGAGGGGGGTGGGGATAAGGGGGAAGGTGAGGGGTTTAAAAAGAACAGTCAGTAACCACAAGATTGCCATGGGGAAATAAAAGTCAATTTGGGGAATGTAACCAGTAATGATGTAAAGATTTTGTAGGGTATCCGATGGACACTTGTCTCATTAAGGGAGACCACCTCAGGGATGATGTAGATGCCTTATCACTGCACTGTACACCTGAAGCTGAAGCTGAACAATAATGAATGTCAACTACAATTTTACACACACACACACACACACACACACACACACACACACACACATATTTACAAGAAGCAGAGTATAGCATTAGGAATAGAGACAGTGGAAATGTAATGGCTGTGTACGATGTCAGAGGGGCAGTGAATGCGGGAGGGGGGTTGTCACTGTGTGTGGGATATAAATGATAAATGTCTAACTATTACATTGTTTTGTGCACCTGAAACTAATTGAAAAATGTTAAAAAAACAATAACATAAGCTAATGTAGTTCACTATAGACAGGAGATGTTCTTGTAGCCTGACTCCCAGAGTTAGGATACAGAAATGATATGGACATAGCAAGTGAAAAACTTCTGTGGCTTTAAGCTCCTGGGATTTTAGAGTTGTTCGTTATCACAGCAAAATCTAACTGCTCCAATTTACTAGAAATTTGTTCATTTATTGTCTCTCATAAGTGAGCTCAGAGAATTCAGTTCTAGGGTAGCTCTGACTGATTTGATGGTAATCCCACCCTGCACCCATTTGGGGGGCTTATGTAATGTAATGGTGTCCAGTGTGACCTGAAAGGAAGTTTTCTAGAGACTTCTTAAATACCATGCCTTGATCTCAAGAAGGAGCATCTTTTTTCCCTGTGGGCTGTGCCACACACAGATATAAGTCCAGATTAACTAAATTTATATTTTTGCTCTCTTAAAGATTAAAGAACTTCTAAGAGGTAAAGCTGAATTATGTCACTAATTATGCCAGTGTTTGGAAGATATAACACTGGACTACCAATTTGGCACAGAATAAATGTTCTTATTTTAAAAGTCAGTTTAAATTGGCTTCACTATTAGTTGTAGCTAAAGATACCCCACTCAACTGACACATACCTACAATGTTGTGTCATCACCATGAGATCCTCAGTAAATTGTCCTATGCAGCCAGATTTCTCTTATAGAATACTCTTGTCTTTCTTCGGTTATATTTTCTTTTTTCTTTTAATAAAGTTTATTGGAGTGACAATGGTTAGTAAAATTACATAGGTTTCAAGTATACAATTCTGTATTACATCATCTATGTACCACACTGTGTGTTCACCACCCAGAGTCAGTCCTCCTTCCATCACCATATATTGGACCCCCTTTACCCTCACCCTGTCTTTATCATGTTTTTTCTCCCTGTATCAAAATGCCCTATTCCCAGTTGCTTGTCCTTCCCTCAAAATGTCTAACTGGTTAAAATATTATTTGCTTGCTATCTTGCTAAAAATGATAGGAAGCTATCCACTTATTTCTTGCTACCAACCCTCCTCAGATTTGTGTGGCCCAGAACATTTATTCTATTTGTTCACTGAAATTTTGCAGCACAAGATGGAAGCCACAGTTTCCCCTCCAAGGTTCACCCAGGCTAGCTTTAACCTTTTTTGTTCCTTCAGTTGTTGTCATTACCACTGTTCTCTCCATTTAATTCAGAATAGCTTGCTATTATTCCATATGTTGCCCAATTTTCTAATTCATTATCAATCTATAACTCAGTTGTAAAAAACTTTGTCAGGCCATCAGCACACATATTAAGACTTATTTCACTTCCCACCTACTGCAAGCCATTCACTAACAAGGCAAGAGGCACTGGAGACATTTTCTGCTTAATATTTATATTCCTTGCTTTAATTTGTAGCTAAGCTGGTTATTACTTTGACTCTATTTTTCATATCATATTGTGACTCCTCTGTTACTATTGCCTGAGTAGTCGTGATTCTAGGGCAACTTACATGAAAGCAAAGATCAATCTGGATTGGAGTAACCTTGGAGATTTTATTGTCTTCTTGCAGCCTATAAGCCATCTACAAAACAGACAATGTTACATCTCAGCCTGTCTCAAAAGTCAACATTTTTTATGAAGACATATGGGTTCCAAGAAACCCTTTCTTCTGAACTCAACCTTCCAGAGTATTATCCAATTTCAGCCCTTTCCCAAAACAACACATTAATCTAGGTGATAGGACAGGAAGGTGAAGAAAATGTTACCAGGAGAAGACGTATTCATCTTCCTCTTGTTTGCGCTTGGCATCCTATGACATTTTAACCATTAATAAATGGCCTTAACGGAACGTTTAGGAATGAGCAGGCCTCTCCCATGTCCACATAAGTTTTAATTGCAATTCAAAACAATTAGTGCAAATTGATAAACCAGAACCTAATGGATAATGTTATCCCAACTCTGCACCAGAACCAAAATAGTAAAAGGCATCTGAACCAGTTATTAAGAGAAAGTTCACAATCACAGAGAGCCAAGGTTATAGAACTGAATAATAAAAGGCTGTATAACAGTCCTATCAAAACCGAGAGCAGTGGGTAGTGCCATTCAAAAGGCAGCAGGGACCTACCAAAAATCAACTCCATTTCTTCTGAATTTAGCTTCAGGACATTTTAGAAACCCAGGCCTAAGTGTCAGCTAGGCACCTCATCAAACTAAAAAGTGCTTCTCTTCCCCCTCCTCCAGGTCCATTAAGAAGGAAAAGTGAAACTGCATGTCATCAAGCCAACAAGGTCAGTGGAAATTATGGCTCAGCACGATTGTTTCTAATGCAAGCACAAGCACACAGGACAGCATGGGTCTAGAATTTTGCCCTGTATGAGTCGAAAGGGTAGTTTAACCATTCTAGAGAATACTCCGCCTATAAAATAAAGTCATACATGCAAAGCACGAAATACAATTGACACGATTTTAACAGTGCATTGGAGTGAAATGAATCCAGTGAGGTCTTATCAGAACAGATGAATGCAGAAGAAAAGTCAGCTATTTCCCTAAATTATAATCTTTTTATCTTTGCATTCAGTCTAAGGAAAACTAGGATAAAACTGGAAAAAATCCAAATAGCTAATTTTAGTTGAGACCCTAGTAACTCTAACACTGGAACATAGAATGAGATCTTCCTACAGATATTTGGAGTTGGGAGGCATAACACGATTAAAGGACACGAGTTCCTTCACCATTTAGAAAGCAGACCAACCACAGCTGGTCCACCAGTGAACAATTGCCAGATTTGGTCATCTCAGCATGTTTGAGAACAACAATAGATGTGTGCACCTACTTAAATAATATTTAAAAATTACCTTTTGTAAATATGTACAACATGCATACGTTATGGTGTGTTTGTGTGTGTGTGTGTGTGTGAGAGAGAGAGAGAGAGAGAGAGAGAGAGAGAGAGAGAGAGAGAGAGAGACAGAGAGACAGAGAGAGACAGAGAGACAGAGAGAGACAGAGAGAGAAAGAGAAAGAGAAAGAGATAGAGATAGAGAAAGGGAGACAGAGAGGGAGAGAGAGACAGAGAGGTTTTAGCAATATTAAGGCAATTTCTCCACAACCTCAATAACACATACAAGGTCAGACAATTAATTTCACAAACTCATCCTAGAAAAAGTGCTACATACCTCATTGCTGAAAATCACTATAGTCACCTTCAAAGTACTCCCTTTGAGAAGCTATGCACTGATGCCAGCGCCTAGTCCACCCTTCAAAGCAATTTTGGAACTATTTCTGGAATGACAATCAGAGCTGTTTTTGTATGACACTTAATTTCCTGAATGTCATCCTTTCAATATTTCCTTTATGTTCAGGTAAAGAAAGAAGTCAGGGGCCAGATCAGGTGAGTAGGGAGGGTGTTTCGATACAGTTATTTGTTTACTGGCTGAAAACTCCCTCACAAACAGTGCTGTGTGAGCTGGTTCATTGTCATGATGCAAGAACCATGAATTGTTGGTGAAAAATTCAGGTCGTCTAACGTTTTCACGCAGCCTTTTCAGCACTTCCAAATAGTACACCTGGTTAACTGTTTGTCTAGTTCGAACAAATTCATAATGAATAATCCCTCAGACATTTAAAAAAAAAAAAAACGGTTAGTGACATCGTTGCAACAAGTTCCCGAACTTAATTGTCACACCTCGTATACTTTTATTTTCTCTTTTTCTTGCTTTTTCCAACAGATACTGTGTTGTTCACCCATTTTCAATTGTCTCTTCCTAAAAGAACTTTACTCTTTTCCATTGGGCCATATGTTTCAGGGGAGAAAGTTGCCAGCCCAAGCCTGGAATGATTTATGGTTGATATAATTCAACTACTCCTGGCCCATTTACCCTCCCAGGGACTGATTAAGCTTTTAACTTCATCATTGCAAATATAATTTTAACGAAATTTCAGGATTTTACCTTGGATTTTAACTATGTATAACCTAACATGAATGCCCAGTATTTTACACATTATAGTATTAGTCTTTGGTTGAAATAAGTTAAGATCAGTTACATTTTATCTAAGTGATCACTTAAATTCACTAACTAATCCCTGAAAATTTTCCCCAAAAAATAAATATAGAGAGATTGTTTAATGGATCACAAATCTGCAGCTGTTATAACATAGTGTTGCTTTTAACTTTTAAAGCACAACATAGTAATAAATTATAACGTATTCACAATAATAGCATTTAATACTACCATTATTTAAAGACTGCTTTTATGACTTTGCTACATAGCTTATTTTCAAAATGTTTTTAATTTATAATAGTTTTGCCTTTCAAACACAAATAGGAAAGAAACTCACAAACATCTTAATACACATAAACTCAGTTTGAACATATTTATATCAGTGGCAAAATAATAAACAGTTTACAATTTACTCAGAATGGAAACTTTGAAATTATGGATTATAATTTTCTTTTAAATTGAGGAATTTACATTTTTTTGCTTAAAATAAAACTTTATGCATACTTTGTATTTTTCCATTGAAAATTTTGCCCTAGTAAAATTTATATGACTACATGTAAATCAAAAAGAGTGTAAATCAAAAAAATACATGTAAATAAAAAGATACTACTTTTTATCTTTTGGTTGACATTTAAGCCCATTTTATTTTACTTATTTTTTTGGACTGTTCATAAATATTTCGTAACTGATTTCATAAAATATTTACTTGTCTGTATCTGGTTTCATGTGACACAAGACACCAGAACATTCCCAACAGTAGGATCATCTCCTTGAACTTTTCTGACTAACTGCACCTACTCAAGTAATGCGAAGTCATTATATAGGTTAAAATAACCAATACCCCTCTCTGTCTGTCAAATTCTCATAGCTATTTCTGCTTCATTCTTTCACTTGGAAAACTCCATTATTCTTTTAGAAGCCTGATATATGCTGTGAACCATCTAGCCAAGCATTTATTAGGTTGGTGCAAAAGTAATCGCAGTTTAAAAGGTTAAAAATTATTGCACAAACCGCAATTACTTTTGCACCAACATAATAAAAATATGTTGTTGATTTTTAGATGAGTTTTGTTTTTTGGGCTTTTTTAACCTACTTTTATATATCCCACTTCTAGCAAGGTCCCATTGTAACTGTAAGTAATCTATCATTTTACTGCTTATATTGGTAAAGAATCTTAGTTCCTATGAGAAAAGCCATACATAAATGTAAGAACTAGATTAAATATTTAAAAACTTAGACCACTTGAAAAAAATTTTTTAAACATAGCAGTATTTTGGAAAGGAATGTGCTGTCAAAGGCCTGATTATTGTATTGCCAGAAGATGTTTTCCAAGAAATTACTTCCTCTACTTCCACAACAACGATTTCCAAAATCAGGTCAGAACTTTGGATTTATTTGCTTTGTTCTATACCCATTGCCTCCGGTAACCCTACCCTCACTTGCCTTTATGGCCCATTCTTCCTAATCTGAAAAGTGGCCGCTAGTCTGTTTTGGAATTCAAGGAGTTATTTCCATGCATATACTCCAGAGTACAAAAACTCCTCAAGAAGACAGGTTATGTTTGATGAAACCAGTTCAAAATATATAGCCTCTAAGGTTATATCCAAGCTACCTGGCGTCATCTCAGTTCCTAACAGAAGGGCTTCTAGGATTTCCGGAATCTGAAAATGAGTGACGAGTGGTTTTGAACTTTCTGGATACCAGCATCCATAGGTAATATCTACTCGTAGTTATTGCCCCTCTAGGATATAGGCATTTTGAAAATTACCTGTGAGTCATTTTCAAATGCTTATAGCCATTAAAACTCATTCAGTTGACTATTTGTCCTCGTTTTCCTTCTCATTTTCCTTCCTACATCAGCTCTGTATATTTTCTAGTCTACCACTGGGAAGAACACACAAGCTCACAGCGTGGATACCTGGCCCACCCATTCCCACCTCCGCCACTGCAGACCAGGGTATGAACAAAGGTCTCAGAAGGTGAGGGATAAAGTGGATTCTTTTCACTGTAGTACAGCTGTCTATTTTTCTATCATTTTTCCCATATGTTTTGTGTTGGGAAACAATTACTTGTAATGATTAAAGGAATGGGCTCTTCCTTAATTCCACTGCTTATTGGCTGTGCAGCATTTTTAAATCTCTTCAAGACCTAATTTCTTCATCTATAAAAAGGAGAGAATATTACTATCTCAAAAGGTTATTGGGAAGATTAAATAAGACAATACTAACACAGAGCTGGGAAGAATAACTGACACATTATATAAGCACCTAATAAATTATTTGGAGAAGTCACGTAAGGAATTCAAAAGGTAGGCAATCTTCTCATTTGAAGAGAAATGTCAAGATGCTTTTCAAACAGGCAGCAGCATCTGGTGTTCCCCATGTTCTCTGGAATGCAACAGTCGATGGAAAGGGACTCTCTCAGGAAACAATATCTATGCTTTTCACACTTTTATTAGCCTGAGAATCCCTGACTTATCAAAAGACATAAGAACACAACAGCATGCCACAGGTTAACACATCACCTCTAATTTCGGCATTTGGAATGATTCTATACAGGAGAACTTTCTCTAGCATTCTTGTACTGTGTGATTCCACTCTAAGTTTCCCCTTTAGACTAGAAATGTAGAGCTTAGAATGAAAATGCTAAACTCTAGCAAATAAAAGTGAAATGGTAATTTGAAAGGCAAACAAGAGCTATCAAATTTATTTTTAAAAGAGAGTATTTGTTTCAGGCTGCCTGTTGGTAACAAGGGGGAAGGAAATCTTGAATCCAGCACTATTTTTCCCCCTCATATGAAGAGCCTGTCCTACCTTGGCATCTCTTTGTAAAGGGGCGGGGGGGGGGGGGTAAGACCTGAATTTAAATTGCATTTTTCTTTAATAGAAAGAGATTAGCAACATCTCCCTTCATTTTGATTTTGAATGTCCATTATTTCCCCTGGTTTTCATTTAAGATCAGTCTTCTTTTAGGCTAGAAATTATCTGTGCTCCCTCGATAGGTTTGACAGTACTCAATTCTTAAACGAATCTTACAGGAAAAGGGAAAAAAGTGTACTCTGAAACAAAAAGGCCTCATAGTTTCCACGTTCAAATGTGGATAATTCTTTATTTTCATGCTTCTTTGGAAACTAAAAGCTCTAAAAATGATGGAGTCTCCAACTTTTGAATGTAGCTAAACCAGAGACCTTCCCTCATAGGAAGTTCAGCGTGGACCAGAGCTAGGGCCTGGGGACTGTCAGTGTCATGCCCAACGCTTGCCTCGGCTGTAAGTGCCTGCTGTAATTTAATAGCAACAAGTTGGGAAAAATAGAAAAGCAATAACTAGAATTCTCCTTCCCAGGGAAGTTCAATTAATTCAATTGGACAGTCAGTTGCTAAATTTTTACCAGAGCTGGAGTCTCTAACCTTATTTCAATGAAAATACGTAGCATACCATTAATTTCTTTTTGGCAGTACATTTGATTGTGTGAAGAGGTTTGCACGCTTCAGCTTGTAACCTATTTCCCTTGATATATGAACATTATTTCCTTCTTATTTTAATATAGAAAGCTTAAGGCTATGGTGTCAAAATTGTCTTTTGTTTCCTAATTTTTTTCTTTATACTTCGCCAAGTGAATACCATAATCAAAACCTGAAAATAGCAGTTTTTCCCCAGACAGGACTTCCAATTTCTACATTCTAACCAGGTTATCTCTTGTCCCTTTCTTTTTCCCATAAAACACAAGTAAACGTGGTCTGGGTGGTTGACCCTGAGAGGTTAACGCTGCACACTAAATAATACTTAGATATTGTAAGTCATTAACTGAATTTCCTTTAGGGAAAGAATTCAATAATGGAAGACTCTGAAGTCTTAGAAATTGTGTTGGAGAAGAATAATGGATAACATAAAAAGATCTGTCACCTATGAAGTGCGAAGGCAGGTGACAAAACACCATCTACTCTAATCACGTGTATCTCACCTCTCCACCAGCCTTGTTCTAGCTTCATTTCCTTATTCCCTGCACTTCAGAGTCCTCTGTTTCTGCAAACACTGGGGCCACACCGGAAGGCCTAGCCAACCCACACTTCAGGCCCCGTCTCCTTAAGTCATCCAGCTGGACGGGGCCTGTGACACTTTTCATTTTGTTTTCCTAATTAAGAGGAATCACATTTCCCCCATCATTTCTCTCTCATTTGACCTGTGCCCCAGCCGTTCACCTTTACTTTGACCTTTCAGATGTCAGAATTGGAGCAGCAGCAGACATTTTCTACCACAAAGAAGACGCCTCAAGAGCAATCCTTTCTTATTAAAACTTTAGCATCTGGTTTTTCGTGAAGGAAGTGGGTGGGGAGCCCTTACATGTAGCATTTCTCGATTTCCTTGGCACAAACATCCCTACCATGTTCTATTTATTGCCAACAATATGACATCACTTAATGACCAATTAAGAGAATATGTGCAATAAGCACACTATTATATAGTACTTCCACCACAGTTACAATAGATATAAATAATCTTAAACACGTAGATAATAGTGAAAAGGGAGTAAAATAATTAAGAAATTATGAATTTTGAGTATGTATTACTTTTTTAAAAATTATGTAATTGTTCATCAAATTTAATTTTTAATAATGCCTGTTTCACAACCAGCTCGCAAATTCCTGACAATTTAACAATTGGTTCTCATAGGCTGCTACAGCATCCGGTTGCTCGAGAGACTCCCAGAAACATCGACCTGATGGCATTTAGCATCCTTGCTAAAATCTGCCGACTCCGAACTTTGTGTTGTGTCGGAAAGGAAAACCTAGGGTTGACTAAGCTACATAGTTTTTTGTTACTTGAAGACTAGACATTCCTAATTGACATAGCCAGCAAACTGTTCAGTCTTGGTCTTTTGCTAATTTCACCCCTTTGTTCAGAACACTGATCACTTACAGGGCCCCCAAGAATTATGAGGCTGGCTCCTTCTCAAAATTGGGTTCTAGGCCAAAATCACCCCCCTAGACAGGGCTTCCCTAATCAGCTAATATTTCTACTTTTGATTACATTCTCTCATTTTATTTTGCTGTACTTATAACTATCTGAAACTGTATATTTTCTTTTGCTTGTCTATTGCCTACTTCTCTTGCCAGAGAGAAAATTCTTTGAGTGGGGACAGTTGAACTTGCATGGTAGACAAGGGTACAGGCAGGACACAGCCAGTGTGGTTGAGGAACAGGTTATGCTGAGAAAATACATACAAGTCTTGAGATAAAGGGAGTCAAGGTTCTCAGTGGCAGAGAAGGTATTTATAAACATGGAAAGAGGGAAGACTGGACAGAGCTCTGAGGTACTAGAATAGAATAGTAAGTATTGGTATAAACTCAGGATTTTGTAATACACATAGCTCATAGATTGTCTTAGTCGATTTGGGCTACTGTATCAAAACACCACAGACAGGATATCTTACAAACAACAGAAATTATCTCACAATTCTGGGGGCTGAACATCAGAGATCAGGGTGCCAGTATGGTTGGGTGAGAGTTCTCTTCCAGGTCATAAACTTCTCGCCATATTCTCATATGGTGAAAGGGTTTGGGAGCTCTGTGGGATCTCTTTTATAAAACACATAATCCCATTTAAGGGGAACCACCCTTACAACCTAACCACCTCCCAAGGGTCCTACATACTAACACCATCACACTGGATGTTAGGATTCCAAAATGTGGATTTTGGGTAAACACCAGCATTAAGACAATAGCACAGATACATACAAAAATATTATAGATGCATACTGGTCAGATATTTATATGTAACGTTATTATATACATACATAATAATGAAATATGTACTCAAGTTTTATTAATCATTCACTGATAAATTCAATAAGTATTTTTAAAGTCCATTATGTGCCAAGCACTATTCTAAGTATAATATGGTAAGTGGGATAAAGCACCTGCCCTCGTAGCAGGGGAAAGAGAAAAGTAAAACTAGAGCAAACAAGAAATAAATATGATTAAGTGTTCTGAAGGAAACAATCAAATGAGTTCACAGAGAATGAAGAATGGGTAGCTGGGAGTCTCCCTTAGATGAAAGGGGTCAAGAATAAATTCTCAGAAAAGAAACACCTAAAACCTAAATGATGAGGAATCAACTGTGCAAAGTCCTGGGAAAATAGTGTTCAATGCAGAAAAAAAGAGCAGCTGCCAAGGCCCCAATGCAGGGAACTTAGAAGGCCACTGGACTAAATTGTGTCCTCCCCAAATTCATGTCAAAGCCCTCACCCCCAATGTGACTGTATCTGGAAATGGGTTCTTTAGGAGTAATTAAGGTAAAATGAGATCATAAGGATGGGGTTCTAATCCAACAGAACTGATGGCCTTAGGAGAGGAAGAGACACTGGAGAGCTCTCTGCCATCTGGGGACACAGTGAGAAGGAGGCTGTGTGCCAGCCAGGAAGGAGGCTCTCATCAGATCCTGACCATGTGAGATCTCAGACTTCCGGCCTCCAGGACTGCGAGGAAATACATTTATGTTGTGTAAGCCCCCTAGTGTACTGCATTCTGTTACGCCAGCCCAGGCTAACACAGGGTTTGATACCAAGAAGTGAAGTGCTGCTATAATAAATACCTAAATATGTGTGAAAGTGGCTTTGGAGTTTGGTAATGGGTAGATGTTGGAAGAGTCTTAAGGTGCATGATGGATACATGGATGTTTAAGGTATTCTGGTGAGATCTCAGATGGAAACGAGGAACATGTAATTGGAAACTGGAGGAAAGGTCATCTTTGTTCTAAAGTGGCGAAGAACTCGATTAAATGGGTCTAGTGTTCTGCAGGAGGTAGAACTTGTGAGCAGTGGAATTGGACATTTAGCTGAGCAGATTTCGAAGGACTGGCTTGGTTCTTCTTGACTGCGTAGAGTGAAATACAAAAGGAGAAAGATGAATTGAAGAACTAATTGTTAATCAAAAAACCAAAAATCAGAACTTGAAGACTTAGAAAATTCTCAGTGTATCCATATTGCAAAGAACTAGAAAGGTTATTCTGAAGAGAACACTAAGAGTGTGGCTGAGCAATCGTTTGATAGAGATCATGGGTATAACTTGTGGACTTCACGAAGCATCTCAGCAGAAACCAGAAGTAAAGATGGGATTATACCAGGAAAGACACAGCCAGTTTGAAATAAAGAGGACAGAGAAAGTGGGACGGAATGAAGGCAGGCTGTCAGACTTCTTGGATTCCATAGGACCAAACCAGAGAACTAGTGGGCTGTACACATATGCTATTCTTTAAGGAAAGTGAAACATGATTTTGAAGGTAATTCAGAGATCATTACAGCTGCCATTCCCTTCACAGGCTCAGGCAACAAGGTTGTTTCTTCCTCCCCAGTTTCAAAGGGTGGGGCCACAGCTCAGGTTTCCTGTGGGCCGGACTGACTGCCCAATGCCTCAGGAGTGAGGCTGTCCTTGCAGAGAGCTGTGTGGGCAGGGTCCTTGCAGAGAGCTAAAGCAGTGGAGCCGCCTTGCAGTGCTACGACGGGGCCTGCACAGCAGAACTACAAACCAGACAGTATTATTCTCAAGCCTGCAGATCTAATGAATTGGTCTTGCTAGGCTTTGGACATGGTTGAGTCCTGTTCTATTTTCTTCTTTCCAAGCTCTCCCTTTTGGAATGGCGATGTCTTCCTTGCGCCTGTTTTCTCACTGTACACTTCAAGCCTACAACTTATCTGGTTTCACAGGTTCAGAGCTGGAGAGGAATTTTGCCTCAGGATGTATCATACCTCCAGTCTCTCCCATGTCTGAGTTATTAGATAATATTTAGACGAGACTTTGGACTTTAGCCTTTATAGTTGACGCTCGGATGAGTTAAGACGTTTGGGGCTATTGGGATGGAGTGAATGCATTTTGCATGTGATGAGGACATGGAATTTGAGGGGGCCAGAGGCAGAACAACGCTATGGATTGACTTGGTTCCCCCTAACATTCATATGTTAAAGCCCTAGTCTGGTGGGATTGTATCTGGAGATGGGGTTTTTAAGAGTAATGAAAGTGAAAGGAGGTCATAAGGGCGAGACACCATTCCTATCGGACTGTGGCCTTTGTGTCCTCTCTCCACCATGTGGGAACACCCTGAGAAGGTCGCCATCTGAAAACCAGGCAAAGAGCTTTGACCTAAACCCGGCAAGCTGGTCATCCTGATCTCGTATGTCCACCCTTCAGAACTGCAAGAAAATAAATGCCTGTTGTGTGAGTTATCCCAGTTGTGGTCTTTTGTTATGACAGCCCAAGATGACTCGTACAAGACCTTGCAACTGAAGGACGGTATGTAAAGAGGAGATCCACAGGAGAAGAGGTTGAGTACCAGAGCGAGGATCTGACTTTGTAGGAAAAAGAAGAGTTGGAAGTTATTTAAAGCGTGAAGCCAAAGAAGTATTTTAAACAGGAAGACAGACGTTGTATTTATTTTTTTAGAGATCATATACAAGAAACTAGCCCCTCCATAGAGTTTTTAAGTATTTTCTGTATTGTCACCACTTCATGCTTCATTCATCAGCAGACAGAGCACAGGGACCAAGTTGCTAAATCTCAGCCGAGTTCTAAGAAGAATCCGCGTGAACCCCACACTGTGAGAAGGTCACAAAGAGGATCTGAAACATGCCACAGCTTTTGAAATGATTTAATAATAAGCATATACGCTTGTCACTCACAACCAGCACTCTTCCCCGCTACGTTCACATCCTCCTGCTTCTCGTAAACAATGTCAAGAGTTCCATGAACTTCCGGGCTAGGAAAACTTAGGATGGAGCCTCCCTCAGCCATTCCCAACCTACACTTTTAAGCTTAGACATTATTGCTACTGTGTGTGTGTGTGTGTGTGTGTGTGTGTGTGTGTGTGTGTGTCTCCAGTGAAGAGAGAGAGTGGCGGAAAAATAACAAATAGATAGAAGGATCTTTCTGCTAAATGTATAAGTGATTTGCTACGCAAAACTTGTTCTCAGGTTTGAAAAACCTATCAGCATAATAGGTAAGAAACCCTTCCTTATGTTCTTTTTTGAATAATGAATATCCTTTGTGCTTAAAAAAAAAGAACAAAGTAAAGTATACAGTGACCCAGCCAGCTGGTCTGAGGTGGACATGGTCTGTGATGCATAAGGAGGTAGCTGATAAACCCGGTTTCAGAACCTCACTCTATTTTCTTTAGCTGGACTAGGGATGCCTTCTCTACCATGAGTGAGTGAGTGAGCAAGTGAGTGAGCGAGTGAGTACATGTATCTCACACCAAACCTCAATGGACCTCTTCTTTTCAGTAAAAATTCTTTTTGTCTTACGGCTCCTCTTGAATCGGCTGCAGTTCATTTGGCACCATATTCTAGTGATGAGGGTTAGAATCACAGCAGCATTTCTTCAGGTTAGTGAACAGCAGACTGCCTGAGGCTGTGTTCAGTTCTATAAGAGCAGATTCACCAGGGCAAATACAAGTTTTTATAGACAACCACTGCCAGGAGGGCCTGGGGACCACAGACGGAGGAGAAAGTCTGAGCAGTGCACTCTCTTGCTTTCCTCCTCATTTCCCCCAGTAATTATAAAACCATGCAGGCTAAATGCTCTTTGTCAAAGAATAGTCTTTGTTGCTAAAAGGCTTTTATCAGATTTATCCCTTCAAAGCCATCAAGGCAAATTGGCTTCAATTTTTTCTAATTTTAACATCCCAGCTACAGAGGCAGGTTCATCAGCACTCATGTCCAATAAAAATTTGGTCTAACAGATATTTTTGAAGATACACTTGGAGTCAAATTGGCAGTAATTTTTTTAAAAGGTTTTTCTTTTATGTTAAATTGCCTTGCATATTTTGGGGAATATATATATATATATATATATATATATATATATATATATATATATATTCAATTTAAATAGTCAACACTGCAAGCACACCATCTTATAATGAATAACCTAAGGAGAAATCAGCCCACCACGACTGTGTACGTCAGTAATGGTGAGAGTCCTCACTGATAACAATGGGGGAAAATACACAATCAAGAAACATTACACAAACACAGTCTAAATTACATGGAGCTGAAAACAAACTGACTTGAAATACTTTGGGCCTTCTTAAATGTTTTTCTATCTCTTTCTTTTTTTTCTTTCTTTTTTTCAAATATGAATTTATTGTTATGTAGAAAGACCTACAATAATACAGCTGCCAGAAAAATAATGTTATAGAAATATCTAAATCGTTTTGTTTGCACTCTCTTGGAGGATAACTTCAGATAGGAATACTGACTTTCCGAGTATGCAGCTCTGTCTTCCCCTCTGTCTACTTTCATCAGTAGCACTCATTTTAATCCCATGCCTGGAATTTACTGAAGAGGTAGTTGTCTAAAAAACGAAAAAAACTCAACAACATGGGAAAGTAGTAGAGAAAAAAGTTATAAATCTTTAGCTCTATAACCAAAAGCCTTAAAGAATGTTAACACCCCAAGTATCTAGGTTATATGAAAACTCCACTGTGTTTGTGATAGTGAATGGATTGCTGTGATTGAACACACATATCAATTATATTTGATTTCGGCCATTTAAAACCATAAACTTATTGGGACTCTTTGAAGTTCTGAGATTATAAAGGACAATGAATCGTGATTATTATCCAATAATTATTATCCACCATATTTTGAGCTCCTGATATAGGACAAGCTAAATCCTTATATATAAGGTCTCTTTTGATAGTCATAACAACCTCATATTGAAGATATTATTATTATTTCTATTGTACATTTGAGGATACTGCAGAGGTCTTTGCCCTCAGAGCCCTTGGGCTGTCAAGAATTAACAATGAGGTGTTATGACTTGGTCATACTCAGGTATTCTAGAAATTTTATTTCAAACATTTAAAATATTTCAAATTGAATACTAAGACATTTCATATGTTGAGTTTTGTCAAATGCATTTTCAGCTTCTATTGACACAGACCAGGTGGTTTTTATCCTTCAGTCTGTTAATATGTTGTATGGCACTGCTATTCCTATGTTGAACCATCCTTATTCATGGATAATATGCACTTTATATGCTTAGTCTCTTGAGATATCAAGAATTAGCTGAAATGCATCAGATTGCATATCATCAGAAGTGGGGATGAAATATCTTGAGCAAAGTAAAAGCCATTTGAGGAGTAAGGATTTTACTTTGCAAAGTCTGGAAGTTCCAATCAGATAGATATACGTAACTATATTTCTGGGTTTTGTTTTACATTTTTAGTCTATCTCCTTATTTAGTAGGTGCATGTGATGCTCTTGAGATTACATTCCTCATTTAAAAGCCCCTAATGGATGAACCGGACCTATATATGACTAACTCTGAGAAGTTAAAGCTTTATTTTGAAAGAGGAGTCAAATTGTCAGCTCAGTTAGCAACTGAGAAAAGGGGATTTTATGTCACTTAATTACAAGTTATCAGTATAAGTGGAGAGGAACTTTGAAAAGTGGCTAAAAGTAGTGTTTATAGTATCATGATAAGAACCAGATGACATAGAGCAGCTCTTCTGCTTCTGTGCCAGCTTTCCGGTTTAAACTTCAAGAGAAGACCATCTGAATTAGAAGTATAGCCAGACAACAAAAACCATTGGATGGATGAACAAAATCCTCACCTGAGTATAATGCAAGGGCAGGTTACACTCTACCTGTCTGTTAAGAAAGATAAAATTAGCTACATTGCCTTTTATAACTTTTATAATATATTTAAATCCCGTGAAATGTTCCAGACCCTGCACCCTTATTTCATGTCCTTTGAAATTAGTAAGTCACTCTCTTTAAAGCAATGCCTCAAAAACTGGTGCCTGATAAGGTTTCCAAATTGCATAGCACTATGCTGAAGGATCTGTCCATAGTGACCACTGAATTCAATAAACCAGTTTAGAATTGCAATTGCCTTTTCACTCTGATCAACTTGGGCGTTGGAAGACTCAGCTCAAACCAAGACAAAACTCCAATTTAATGCTCTCTATAAATCTGTCTTGAAAACTAAATAAAAATCAGATCCTCAATTTAATTTAATGTTCAAAAGAGAAAATAAACATAGTTATCCACTAAGGCTGACCACATCCTGTTGATATAAATGTAACATTTCACTATTTAAGACATTTCTCACTTCCTGTCACGAAGACACACTTCCAAAGTGACTATGCAGGGGTTTCCTCTACACTAACCACAGAATTAGAAAATTTAAACTGATTAATGACTGATTTCTCACCATCAAAACCTGGAATATCTTGGTTCAATTTCACTCCATGGTCTAATATGTCATAGTTGAGTTGTTAGGCTTGTAGGGCCACTAACTCCATGCTTATTATAATGCCAAATTAATGTTTCTAAATTTAAATACTGTACTCTTCGAAATATTCACCTCAATATCTTGTTAGCGTTTTACTGCTGCTATACATTTTGTAGATGGTTAAAAGGCATAAAACACTCCATATTTTCTCCTTTGGAGATAAGACTCCAAATTTGGGTTGTGTAACTCTCCAATTCATGACAATTGAATATCATTATTTCCTTGGGGGGAATAAAAAGAACAATGAGAATATTAAGGGTTCTGCTATCATGTGCTTCTTTATTCTTAGCATGTAAAATACCATGAAAGGCTATAAATTATTGTTATCATATCTAATGATACTGCAAAGCTTAATTACTGCCATTGATGTAAGCACATAATGCCAGATCATTTTCTCTTTGTCTCTGTTCTCTTTCCATTTAAAGTCTAAGGCATACTGTCCTTTCCCCTTTGGCCTCAATTTTGATTGCAGGCTGCAAAAAATGAAGAACTATTTCACAATCTAGATCTGTTCAAAATATTTAAGCCCATTCCAAGGCTTTTAAAATAGCTAATAGGTTGGGAGAAACCTTTTGTTCAAATAATTTAAATGCAAAATTAAAAATTGAGTGTACTATTGATTCTCTTAGAATGCCACTTCTAAATTCAAAGAAGTACTTTATCAAATACCCTATGCCTTTTATCATGGATGAGTCTTTTAATCATATATTGATTGGCTGAAATCCTAGTAGTCTTTTGTATGTATATAATTGCATATCTATTTCCATATTGTCCTAACTTCCTTAGTCTTTCTTCTAAGAATCACACAATATGACTCTAGATGAACCAGCTCATGGTGATTCTAAGACAAAGTGACTTTACAAAAGACACAGGGATGATATTCCCCAACACCAAGAACTAAACAGTTGAATAGTTTATTGTATCCCAGTTAGCGTACAAATGCTTCTGCCTTTTAAAAGTAAAAATGCTGGCAGGTTGTCAGTATTAACTTTTTGTTTTTTTTATCATATTGCCTAAATAAATATACACACGAAGCCAGAAATAAATTTCTAGTGTTTATAGTTCATAGATAAAATTATGAAAGCCATATACAAACACAGTAATGAATATAATAAAATTTAAATGCATAGTACTAGTTTAATATTTTCAACAATATTGTTTTACTAACACTAAATAATGAGCTTCTTTTGTATTCTAATCCAATATCATGATGAACCAATCTGAGAATGTACAGCATGAAAATTCTTTTAGGAAAAGTTGAAATATCATCTCAAACATTCTTCATTAAGAATGAAGTATTACACCTAGTACCCCAAAGACAAAATTCATGCAGTACAAGTATGGTACTAAATGCTGAGACACAGATCTTCTGAGCTCAGCATAACTAATACTTCTCTAGTTATTCTTTCACTGCTTTTCACTCTTCAAACTAATGTGAAACATTCTTTCATAAAATTCTTTGCGGAGCTCTTTGGATTTCCTGTAGCTCAAATGCATTATTCTTAGTTCAAATTCGCCTCTCTTCTTTTCTCATTAGCCTGTTACAATTACTGTTACACTATGCTCTTTTTTTTAATATTAAATCAAAGCCTGAATTTTCTGAATAACTTAAAAATCAAGCCATGGTGTATGAAACTGGTTGCCCATTGGAAATTATTTCAAAAAATAAGGTTTTGAAAATAACTAGTAAAAATAATTCTATATAAATTCTATATAAATACAATCAATAGTGGATGCAGAATATTAGCTTTTTAATTTTTGATACATCAATTTAGTGGCAGCCAATATGTCCTCTAATATATGAAAGAAAAAGGCTGTTAACTCAGGTAACCACTGAGTCCCAGTGTCACCATAAATATGAAAGCAAATGCTGGCACTGATCAGAGTGGAGTACTTGGTTACAAAGTGGTCGTTCACGTACCAAAATATTCTTATATAAACATTTTAATTATCACTAAAATGAAAATCCAAATACAAAATTACTTCAGCCAAAATATTTCTCTTAGAGTGTCTTTGTTATACAAATTGGCCCTAACAAAATAGATGAATTCTGAAATGGAATTTGTTTTATAGAGACTGTTTTAGTCATTCCCTGATACCTGAAGACATCCGTGAACCCACTGGGACAAGCGTCGGGCTTAGTCATACACAACCACTTTTAGAGGCTAAATGATCAAACTGTAAATTCATGTTTTTTTATCTACTTTGATGAATGTGAACTGTGCTGTAATAGTAACAACAATGTATATATGTAATGGTGTGTGTATGCTTGTGTGAGGGGTGATCATAAAAACCCATTTCATTTTCAATTTTCTTAATTGTTGTAAAATACACTTAACATAAAATTGAGCATCTTAACCATTTTTAAGTGTACAGTTCAGTAGTACTAATATCATTCACATTGTCACTGTATAACCAACCTCCAGAACTCTTTTCGTCTTGCGAAACTGAAACTCTATAGCCATTAAACGAATCCCCATTCCCCTCCCTCTTTTGCTAAGGTCATGAGATTTCTTTCATATCTCTGAGCACTGAACATGTATGGGCTTGTTGGGTAAAAATTTGTTGGACAGGATGCATAATCACTACGGTGAAATTAACTGAATGTAGTTTACTTCAGGACCATGGCCCAGTTCTAGAGTAGAAAGTACACTTTCATTCATTCCTTCACCAGCAGCAACTAACCAGTAGCATGAGATCCCTCTGTTTAATAAAATCCTGGGAGCTTTCACCCCATGGATTTCATCTCTATCTCTACAAAAAAAAAAAAAAAAGCATCCTGCCCAGGGCTAATAAAACTTGAAGTAAAAAAAAAAAAAAAAAAAGAATAAAAGTCATTTCGGCACCAATTATGATCAAGCTACTATAATTCTCTAATGCATTTGACAGGGAACAGAGAAGCCTATACCATCTTCTCTGTAGACAGATTCTTGGAGAAATGAATTGCAGTGCATGACCAGTTATGTATAGGTCTCTTGTCAAAATTGCAAACAGTTATCTCCAAATACATGAGAATTCTAGCAATTAATATGTTGTATAAAACCTAATTATTCATAGATGTTGACCATTTCAATTCTATCTTTTGAAAAGAAATTTGAATCTTTGATACAACTGTTAAACATGCAAATTGTTCACTAATTTTGGCACTGGCTCTAAGTTTAGTGCACTAAGTATTTTAATGGTTCCTGATAAGAGAATAAATTCCTCTCAACATTCAAGTGTTTGCTCTACAGATTTTCTTGAATAAGCCCAAGAAAACAATGTGTTAAATGTCCATGTCAGAACTTGACTTACTTGTTACAATTGACCTTAAATTTTCTTTTATCGACAACAATTGTATATTTCTCCATATTAACGTGTTTCCCCGAAAATAAGACCTAGCCAAACCATCAGCTCGAATGCGTCTTTTGGAGCAAAAATTAATGTAAGACCCGGTATTACATTTTATATTATATTACATTATATTACATTACATTACATTACATTACATTACATTACATTACATTACATTACATTATATTATATTATATTATATTGTATTGTACAAGACCTAGTCTTATAGTAAAATAAGACCGGGTCTTATATTAATTTTTGCTCAAAAAGACGCATTAGAGCTGATGGTCCGGCTGGGTCTTATTTTCGGGGAAACACGGTACATACTTGATGTGCAAGTAAGCCCTTTTCCTGAAAACTTTAAAATAATAGATGAATCATAATTTTTCATGATAGTGTTTATCATTCTAGAGTTGATAATGAATCATTGTTTAATGTGTGACTGTCATAAACTTTTCTCTAGAATTTCATTCTCACTCAATTGTATTGTATTATATTTTATCATTTTACAATATCAATACTATTCCTTTACAATAGCAATGCTTTCCCTTTCATTTTTCCAAATATTTCATTTACAACTCATCTCTCCAATAAAATAAAACAGGAAGCTTGTGTATGCTCCTCCTGTCTCTCTATTATTTTCTATTTCAGAGCATTTCCTATTATACCTGTATTCTTGTTAATGCTGAACATAAACAGTTTTATTATTTTCACTCTGCTTATTGCAGACTATGAACCACCTGATCAATACAATAGTTTTTCATTAATTGTTTTCTCAATTCATCAGTTCCTGCTTTTAAATTTTCTATGCAACTTGCTTTACAAATACATTTCTTATCCTGTCAAGGGTGACAGAAGCTATTCTCTGTTTTCATATTTAATGGGGCTGACAGCACTTTTTCCAGAGTCTCTTTGACTATACCGCCATGTCAGAAAATACACCCTTATTATTTCACACTTCTATTTATACTCATTTATGTTAGTTTAATTAGTATGACTGATACTACTTCAGTCCTCTCATTGTAACCACACATAGGACATTTTTCTTCTTCTGACCAATTAATATGGCCTAGCCTGTCTATCTCTGTGCTTGCAATAAGTAGACATAAATATGGGGTTAATAGATATGAAATATTACGTTATTAATGTATAGTAATAGGACTATTATTCTTATTTTCTTAGGCTGGTATGTAGGGTCACAGGCTCCTGAGTTACATTTAGAGCTGAGAGTTGATCGACGTTACCTGATAGTATAAAAATAAGGAAGTCGAGTAGTAGTTATACTACTCTACTTCTGAAAAAAAAAAATCCATATCATTTTGGAGGAGGAGGTCAAGACTTATTTCACCTTTTTACTCAAAATTATAATTAGCAGTGAATAAGAAGTTAATTTAGAGTGTTTCTACTTTACTGTGAAGAGTTTGCACAGGAGTCCATTATTATATCTAAGGCTTAGCCATTCCGCAGCAATCCCGGGTGGTCTCTGTGCAAACTCTTCACAGATTTAGAAAGGGAAAAACCAAAACTTTTGTAAAACTTTTATGGAGCAAAAGGACACCCCACAAAGTCCCCAAAAGGCAGGGAGCCTTTAGAAGCTTCAGCTGGACCTTTACCTTCTCTCCCCCTTATAAAGGTCCAGTATGGCAATTACATCCCATTCACCTCTGATGCCTAAAGATGTGTTCTGAGCCTCTGCTATTCCACTAACCTATCATTGTCAAGCCCCTTCCATGGCAGTCTCCTCCACTGTCAACACTGGCCTTCAGGGCATAGCAGCCACTGAACTTCTCTAACGTGTTAGTGCTCCATTCACAAGTCCATTCTTCATTACTTCATTGAGGGAAGTGTCCTCTGGACTTCGTCAGTAAAGTAATGGGTTTTATAATCTCACAGACTAAAGTCATTTCAATATTCTCTCCTCCCTCTTCTCTGAGCTCTCCCTCAATACATCGACAAGAGAGTTACTGCATCTACAAATCATTTACTGAAGACCATCATCACGTCCAAGTTTCAAGGAGCTGCCCTAGAAACATACAAGATGGGCTTCAAGTGTCCTGGCAAAGGAGAGTGTTCCTGTGCCATAAATTCTCCCTTGTCCAGCCTTTAGATTCTGCACCACCAGCCTTGCCTGGTTCAACACTTTCAAAGAGCCACGTCTGCACATGCTATGCTGCTTCCTGCCTGTGACTATCAGCCAAGGTTTGTAATTCTGTCAATGATGAGCTATTTCACCCTGGAGTTTGAAACAGCCAGAATAATTTTTCACTCAGGCTAGGCTCTACTGTGACTCTAGTTACTAGCAGAACACAATAAGGGCACACAGGATGGCATCTTGAGAAGAATAAGCATCAACTTAAGAGGCATTCCCCTCAGGTGATGCATTTGTGTGGTAAGGGTAAGGGCGTTATGCAGTTCTCTAGAATGGGGGAGGAGCTGAATTAAAGACTAGATGTGAAATTTAGGGATATCTGAGAGTTCAGAGTTCTCAGGCATATCGTTCATCCAACTCTCTCCATCCGAACCTCAGCATCTGTGTCTCTCATTTAATTTCTGACTTTAAAATAATTAACTTATTAAGGCTGACATGCAATCTTCCTTTGCAGTGTTGCCACCCTTAGAATTAAGCCCTTCTGGCTACAGGAGTTCAGGGTCTGCTTAGAGAAGGGAGTTTATCATTTTCTTTTCCCAAGAATTCTAAGGCTATTAACAAAAGCCAGTGAATCCACAATCTTCATAACTGCTCTTGTCCGTATCTCGTCCAACTGCTAGTAGTAATGCATAGTCCAGTCCTTTGACCTCCATTTTTAACTCATTCCCATAAACCGCATGGGAGAGTTGAAAATTCCATCCCTCACCACGCACTTATCAAAAGCATCACCCCACCATCACCATTCCCAAGCATTACCACCCCACTTATCAAATGCAGTGTAGTAATTGTTGCTATCTGACAGGTGAGTGATCCATTTCTGATATCCCATCCTGATAGTCTTATTTCTAGGGTCAACTCCACTATCAATTGTCTTAATTTGGTCTCCCATAAAAGTGGAGTCTGAAACTTGGGGACAGGTAATTTATTTGGGAGATGAACCTAGGAAGCAGGTGTGAGATATTTGGAAAGGTAAGAAAGGGACCTAGAAAAGGTAAGTATACCTCGGACATGCAGAGACAATGGGCTATCAATTACTTTGGAATCTTGGAGAAACACATATAATGCCACCTAGAATTGAAAAGAAGAGAGTCTGGGGCATTTATCCTCTGGCTTCTGTCACCCATTGGTTGAGAATTGCCCTTGGGGACATTGTCACTCTTAGGTTCTGGGCTGCAATTACATATGGCTGGGAAAGTTCAGGTCTTTTGAGAATGTCCTGAGAGCTGTGGTGTGTGCTTGAGGTGGAAAACTGTCCATTACAACTGCAGCTGAAATCAGAGTCAGACCAAGGGGACGTAATGAGGGACTCCAAAGTGTTCACTGTAGAGATTACGTAAAAATTACCAAACTGAATGACAAATTGGGATAAAATATTTTAGTGCATTTAATAGACAAAGAATTATGTCTTTGTCTATTAAATTAGAATAAATTAGCTCCAAAGCCCCAGAATAAATTAGCCCCAAACCAATAAGGATTAATTGTAAAGAATATAAACTGACATCTAGAGAAAATAAAATGGAAGATACACATATGGAGAGATACTGAAAATAATTATTAATAAAGGATAGCATATAAGAAAACAATATGTCATCATGTGTATCCATTATAAAAAAAAAGAGTGATATTTCAAATGTTAGTTGGAATGTTTATTATATGCCAGGTACTCTCAAAAGTGTTTTACATGTATTAATTTATATGTAAACTCTCACAATATTCTTTGAAAGTAGGATTATTATTGTCACCATTTTCTTCTAGTAATCTCAAATCCATAGAGAGGTAGTTGAATAAATTTTGATATATTAATACTATTGGATAAATGCATCCATTTAAAATTAAGTAGCTTTCTATGTGTTGACATAGAAAGATCTATAAAATACACCACTAAATGAAAAATTCAAGTTAAAAATATGCCTGCATTATTTTTCCATTTATGTGAAAAGAGAAGGGGAAACAGAAGGGAGAGGAGGAGGAGGAAAACACATGTGTTTATATGTAGATACAGATCAATGCACAGAAAGGAGACTAAAAGAATTTTGTTAAGGTTACCTCTGGGAAAAACAGTTCAAGTCTGGGAAGGAAGAGGAGAAAGTAACTTTCATATTCTACTGTGTACATTTTTATAGTCTGAGTCTTTTAAAAATGAATATGTGTTCATGTATTATTTTTATAACCAGAATATTAAAAATATCAGTGACATCTAGCTTCTGATAATGAGTCTGCTGAGAATGAGCCCAAAGAGTAAGGCTGTAAAGATATAAAATGAAAACCATTTGTTGTCTACCAGCTCTGCATTAATTTTTCTTATCCTTAAAAGAAACTCATAATGTCTTTTTTTTTTTTTTCAAGAAGCTTGTATCTACAAACAAAATCTCGGAGCTGGTTTTCTTTTACTTTTGTTTCAGCAATTTTGTCATACTTATGCATGTACATAACTGAGTGCACACATATACATATATTAGGTAAACCATATGGAATTGCATTTTTATAGGTTAGAGTTCAATGTCAGCAATTTTGTATGGCACAATCCCATAAAATATCAAACTAGCATCAAAATTAACTAAAGTTGTATAACTTTCAGGCTCTTGAAGTCAAGAAGAAAAAAAATGCAGATAATCCCTTTCCTTTCCTTAAACAGATGCCGACAGAAATTTCCAGGTTTACCTCTTTAATTGACATGTGTTGATATTAAAGAAGTTTCTGATTTTATCTTTTTTAAAATTAAAACTTTATGAAATCATAACAACATTACACTTCGTTTTGTTTTCTCAGTTCCTTGAACTCCTCTCATTGTCTTGTCCTTCACCAGACCTTCGCCACGTATTCCTGTGGTTATACCTGAGGCAACCATCCTCTGTCTTTCTAATTCATTCCCTTTAGTATCCTGACTCCTACAATCTTTCTAACGAACTGGGATTTCCAATCCATTGATCCTTTCTATCTTACCCACTGGATATGCCTCCTTCCCTTCTTACTCCATTTAAATTCCATGGACATTCATTACATTCATTCCCTTGAATTCCCACAAAATTGCCTTGGTCATTTCTCCCTTCCTCATACTCCTTTGGCTTAACCACAGTCCAGGGTAAATCCAATTTTCAGCCTACGGCATGCCTGCAGCAAGGCAGCTGAAAGGGACTGGAGAAACACATCACCATGGTGACGGGCTCGATTTTAACTCATGACGACAAAGCTCAGGTAGACCCTTAATGCTGTCTGTCCTTCATATTTTGTTTTCCTGATCCATTCACTCTACTATCACAAGCTAATATTTCATACTCATCCTGTTTCCAAATTTCAAACACCACCTTGCCCACCCTCATTCTCTATTGATGACCTTACTTCCAATTCACTGAAAAACAAACACAAAAAAATCGAAGCAATCATTAAGGAGCTTCTGCTGAGAAGCTGCCCTGCATCTACTACCTACCAGTATTTCCACCATTGAACCTGCCTTTCTGCCATTTCCTATCTGTGAAATCTGTTCTTTTCTAAAGCCGTCTTTCCACATGCAGACTTGATCAAACCTTCTCCAATAACAGTCCCAGCTTTTCTCCCCTCTATCTCCTGTTTCATTAAGTTTTCTATCTTTCCTGGATCATTGCTACTGATATAAAATCTTGTTGTTATTTTTACCATATTAATACAACAGAAAGAAAAATTTTCTCTTGATCTCACTTTCTGTGCTAACTTCTGCCCTTTTTTTCTCCTCTCCTTCGTTACAAAACTCCATGACAGTAGTCTATATTCATTCTCTCCAATTTGCCTCTCCCCCAACTTTCTCTGAAACCCACCTCTCTCTCAGGCTTTAGCCCCCATCCGCTCACCAAGGCACTCTCGCTAAGATGCAAGGGCTTCCACATTGCTAAATACATCTGTCCTCATTCTTCTATTCTCATTTTATATGTCCCATCATCCACATTTGACATAGTTTATCAAGCCTTCCTTCCTAATGCAAATCTTCCACATGACCGCCAGGCGACCACAGCCTCTAAATTTTTTGTTGTCTCATTTTTTCTCATCTCTTCTCTTTGTATGTTCATTGACATGATGATCTCATCCACCTGACGATTTTAAATATCATCCATAAGCAGATGAATTCCAGATTTATCTTTGGCTCAAGCATCTCTCCTGAATTCCAGATTCATATATCTAACTTGCCATGCGACATTTCCACTTGGATTTCTAACAGATATCTCATTTTTCACATACTCAAGACTCAAATTTAGTTTGGAGGGTCCTTCCCTCTCTAATCTTCCCCGTGGGAGCAGATTTCCATTTCCAGTTGTCTGGGCCAAAATCCCTAGCCTCATCCTTGCCTCCTCTATTTCTCTCACACATCTAGTTCAGATTATTAATTGTTCACCAATAAGTTTTATAGGGAGACAACAAATTTTTAGTCAAAACAAACTGAAATATCATGTGCCTAAAATATATAGCCAAATTTTTAACATTTCAGAATAATACTTTCTGTTTTGTTAAGAAGCAAGAAAATAAGCACTCTCTGCAGTTGACTTCAGGGCAAATTAGATTAAAACAACTATTGTAGACATTGATTTACCAAAATGTATAAAAATCTTTTAACCTTGCACTTCCAAATCAGCTACTTTTCTATAAGGAAGTGAGCAACCATGTTCTTAAATTTTATATGCAAAGATGCTTTTCACATTGTTACTCATTCAGGTTCATTTTAGAAAATTTTGAAAATACAGAAAACTATAAAGAAGTATAAATGATAAAACCTGTCAGCAGCTTTATTTGCTTGTTAATGAACAAATTAGTTTATTTTACTTAACAAATCACCATCACTTTCCCATGCCATTAAGTATTGTTTAAAAACATGATTTAAACAATTATATTGTATACCATTGGGGATGAGCTTGGGTCACATTAAAAAAATAATAATTATTATAACACGGCTCAAATATAATATAAATTTACTTCTCCCTCACAGAAAAGAATTCCAGAGGTTGATAGCTCGTGGCCAGCAGAGCAGTTCCACAAAGTTGACAGATACCTCGAGGCCGTGTAAGCTCACTTTTTGGCCATTTCCGAGATACGGGCTTCGACCTTAACCAAGATGGCTCCTAGAATTCCAGTTATCACGTTTCTATGCCACAGAATGAATGAGTTGATCAAAAGGCAGAAGAGAGGCATGACCCCTCCTTTTAAGAAAACTTTCCAGAAGCAGCATATAATACTTTACTTACACTTATTGGCAAAAATTTAGTCATAACCAGCTTTAAGGGACTCGGAAATACAGTATTTTTAGCTATGTATTTGTGTTCACTTAGAAGCTGGGATTCTGTTACAAAGAGAAAGGGAGAACTAGATATAGGGAAAAATCTAACAATCTGATCCTCAAAACATTTTATGTGTCAGAAGTATTTTATTTAATAAAAGTCCTTGTTTTTAACATTTCTTCTAATATTTTTGTTTTTATGATTAAAAATATCTTATTTTGTAATAAATTCAATCTTTAAAAATGTTTTTTTCATATTTAAACCATGTAGTAATCCTAATTCTGAACCCTCAAAATTCAATATAGACATTAAATTTATAGAGTTGTAGTTACATTTTTTTTTTTTAATTTTAGGGAAAATGTATGTCAAATTATAGAACCAAATGCAAATTCTATACCTGGCACCTTTGTAAGACATTTTAATTACCTGAAGACCTATAAAACAATAATTATATATGTATATCAATTTGTTTTATATGTATATATGTATATATATATAATATATATTATACATGTGTGTGTACACACACAGATGCATGCACGCAAGATCAGATAATTAAGTTCACAAACTCATCCTATAAAAAGTGCTACACACCTCATTGCTGAATATCACTACGGTCAAATTCGAAGTACTCCCCTTGGGAAGCTTTGCACCAATGCCAACACTTAATCTACCTTTCAAAGCAATTTTGGAACTCTTTTTCTGGAATGGCCATCAGAGCTGTTGTCGTATGACCCTTGATGTCATGAATGTCATCAAAATGTCTTCCTTTCAATATTTCCTTTATCTTCGAGTAAAGAAAGAAGTCATGGGGGCCAGATCAGGTGAGTAGGGAGGGTGTTCCAATATAGTTATTTGTTTACTGGCTAAAAACTCCCTCACAGACAGTGCCATGTGAGCTGGTACATTGTCGTGATACAAGAGCCATGAATTGTTGTCAAAAAATTCAGGTTGTTTTCATCTAACTTTTTCACGCAGCCTTTTCAGCATTTCCAAGTAGTAAACTTGATTAACTGTTTGTCCAGTTGGTACAAACTCATAATGAATAATCCCTCTGATATCAAAGAAAAAGGGACGGGTAGCAACATCATTGGAAAAAGTTCACGAACTTAATTGTCAGACCTCTTATACTCACAATTTGTTTTAAAAAAATATTTTTTAAAAATCCCAAACTTTTTTTTCCCTCATCATGGCAGACTGACACCACTGTAAGTTACTTTTCTAATCACATCCAACTTTCAGATCCATTTCTCACTCAGATATAGATGCATAGTATAATTAAACCAATACTTGTACTAGTGTAAGACATTTCCAAAAGTCTACATGTTAATGTATTTTAAGATAGAAAAAAAAAAAAAATGCTAACTGAAACATCAAAATAAAATAATCTACCAAGTAAAAATAAAAACCCAGCTTCTCCAGGTTTTTTAACAGAAAGAAGTACAAACAACCTCACCTTCTTTACATATTAAAGGACATACTTCCTTTAGGGAAAAACTCAAATCAAAAACTACTAATATTTTTTTGCCTTTGTTGATAAATATAAGAAAGATAATTGATATAAAAAGAAAGACTGTAGTTCTTGTTTAACAGCTGAAATATTAGCTCTCATAGAAAAAATTTCATTACTCAAACTGTGTACAAATGCCTACATTTGATTTTTCTTTTTCCCAATTTAATATCTAGTGGTCAAGCCTGTCGTGAACATAAACTGTCCATTTCCATGATGCATTGCTTCTTTGAAGCAGGGATTGATGTTTAGGAATATATGGCATGAGCCACTACCCTTGATTTTGACCTAGTTTAAAGAAATATTTAATTCTCATTAAGGTCTTTCCATAGGTGAAATAGTGAATTATATTACTTACTCTTAATCCCTTCTGTGAAGAGCTGTGATATATATTTATACATCTGCAATATTTAAGATTGGAATTTCTGATGATAAACATGAAGTCAACACATCACTCTACTTCTTTAGTGTTGGCCACTTGGGAAACTTCTCATTACAGAGTGACAGCCACAGGCCATTTTTCCTGTTAAACTCAGATAAAAACTAAGATGCTTTGATCCAATCCTTTTGAAAAGATAAGACTGGTGTTATGGTTAAAACCTCAGCTGACAGATTTCAAATAGGACCACAGTTTGAAGCTCTGGGGTTTAAGAGAAAGAACAAAGAGCTTCTGAATCTGCTTAG
Organism: Rhinolophus sinicus; assembly: GCF_057876585.1. Taxonomy (NCBI): domain Eukaryota; kingdom Metazoa; phylum Chordata; class Mammalia; order Chiroptera; family Rhinolophidae; genus Rhinolophus; species Rhinolophus sinicus. The sequence continues at coordinate 124,721,268 of NC_142515.1, forward strand.
AATGGAGCAGCTCATTGAATGAAATAAACTGCATGGAAACTGCACTGTTCTTATTAAATCAGGCACCCTTCACAAGGCAGCCTTAATTGCTCAAGCCACTTGGTTGGAATATTTTTCAGGCTAATTACCTGTCAGGTATCATTAGAAACATTAATTAATGGCTCTTTAGAAATCATCTACTCCTCAAAACTTCTTTTGTGAACTATCTCACAAAATGGCCTCCGACTGTTGACCCACAGTAAAACGTTATGGGGGTAACTGTTGAGGGGTAGGGATGCTATAACCCAGCCACCATATGTTGTTATACCCAATATTCTCCAATGTTATACAAAATGTGTGGCTTGGGTAATTAGTGATGTCTCAGCATCCATCCCTTTCGCTCCCGACCACTGATCTCACTGGTTCCTGGAGGAAATATAAACCATTCAGCGAAGTTCTTACTCTTCTTTTCCAGCCAGGCCCTTGGTGTCTCACCCGAGAAATGGATCAATCATGAAGCTCATACAGCTTAAGCTTTAGGGCCTCTCATCTGATTGTTATTTGTAATTTTATGTTAATATTATTTTTTATTAATATATATTTTATTACTTTCAGGTGTACAAAACAACATAATAGTTAGACATTTACACCCCTCACAAAATGATAGCCCCCAATTATATCATTTTTAGTAGTACCCACCCCTACTGTGTAAGCCTAATACCACATAAAACCAGGATTTGCCTAGGAGATTCATATGTGTGATGTGAAAATAGAACCAAACAGAAGGCTCCTTGAACTTACTTCTAGATTGGAGAGAGCCATGGGAAGTCTGGTCCGTATGCACATACACACAGCATTAGGCCTCCCCTCAAGTGGCAGATTAGAAGAAATCTTCCGACTAAGTTGTTTAAAGGATTATCCTAGCCCACTCTTGTCACTCTCCAGCTCCTTGGTTTGCATGTTTTATGCAAACTTGTAACTAACTAGCATTACACAATGCATTTATTTATTTTCTACCTCTTCTCTTGTAATGTGAACTCCAAATGGGAAAGGATGGCCTTTGTATCTTTTATCACTGAATTCTCAGCACCAGAATAGTAGTCACTACGTAGGCTAAGGTAATCGTATAATTTATTGTCCAAACAGGGACACTTTTGAGAATAAAATGGAGTATTACCAATATTTACACCAGGATTTCAATTGTAAACTGTGGCAGTTTCAGGAAACTGGAATCAAAGTCATCCATTCTAAAGTTACATGAAATTTATTGCCCCTAAGCAGGAGGAAGTGAGGGAAATTTTCTTAATATCAGACAGCCCTCTCTTTACTTACTTTTCTCTGGGGGCTAGCATACATCACCTTGCTCTTTTAAGGCTGGGAGGAAACCCTTTAATTGGGAAACTCCCTTTAGTCCATCCTGTTCTTCCAGGAAGTTGGTGTTCTCAACTGGGAGTAATGTACTGCCACCACCACCCCAATCCCACCCAGAGGATGTTTGGCAATATCTGAAGACATTTTTGGTTGTCACAACTGGGAGGGTGCTATGGACATCTAACAGGTAGAGGCCAGGGATGCCATTAAATATCCTACAGTACAAAAGATAACCCCTAACCCCAACAAAGAATTATCTAGCCCAAAATGTCAGTAGTGCTGAGATTTAACAACTATGAAGAAACCAAAGAAGAAATGCCCAATAAAATATTTATTCCCATGCAGTTCCATTTTTAATCCCATTATTCTTCCCAATAAATAATCCACTCCTTAATATTGTTATGTTATTAAGTATTCTTGAGGGCTCTTTTGTGACCTTGACCCAGGTAAGAGCTACTCCTTTTACCTGGATTGTTGAGGGAATGGATGAGGGCAATGAGGAAAAAGGGGTTTGAAAATGGAAAATGGTTGGGAATATGCCAAAATAACTTGGTGTCCTCAAGGAACTTAGAGCATATTAAATAAAGTGTGATCCGCTATATTATACTATTATTTATGTGATAATGGAAATACATTAATTTTACCAAATAATAATAATGATGATGATGTATTTTATAAGTTCCAGAATGTATATTAGGCCTCAGAAGTTTTTACCGCACAAAATCTCATTTGAACCTCAAAGAAACTTTCAGGTATTATGATCCCTAAGCATACAGGAAGAAACCTAGCCAAAAATAGCATGATTTGCCCAAAATTACTTATCCAGAAAGAGCCACATCAATTAATGACCCAAAGAAGTAAAAGTAAGGTGGATTTCATGGGGGCTGATAAAACATTTAATTTTTATCTGATGTCCAGTATGTGCTACATGCTTCATGTTGCTTCATGTAAACTTGTGAGGTATCAGTATTCCCATTTTATGAATGAATGAATGAATGAATGAATGAATGAAGGCCGCAGCTGACTTATCCTGACCAGCGTTTAAAACCCATGCCTTACGCATCATATCTAAGGCTCTTTCCAAAAAATTACTTTGCTTCTCTATTTATGTGAACTCCTTTTTCTATTTTTACTTATTTATTCACTCACTTAATTCAACCACATTTATTTATAGTATAACCACAAAATGCAAGGCACAATCCTAGGCTCAGGGAACATAACCTTGAACAAAACAGAATCTGTCTTAAGGGAATTTAATTGCACTTAAAAACAAAACAGAAAACTTGCTTAGATATTCATTTCCTTCTCCCTGGGAACTAAGCCATTACCCAGCCATTCACCCCGAGAGAACCAGCTGGCACATGGTGTTGAGAGGTGCTGGGAAATTACTGTGTAACTCTTACAAATTATTTTTGCTATGTTATGTTGTTCTGAAAATGTTATGATGTTAAAAGAGCGAGGTAAACCCTTTTAGTCTTTTTCTATAAAATTCAGACTGGTTTAGAAAATTGTTCCTGACAATGCCACGGCTCCTTTTTTATGCAAAGTACATTTTAGGGAAACTCGGAGCTGAAAGAATAAGAGGAATGAGCCCACCAGGTTAAATAAGTGTGAATAATCAGGGTAACTTAGGGGAAAAGCATAGCAACAGACACAGAGGGGGAAAAAAAGAGTTTAAGTTTTCAGCAAAAAGAGGAACCACATAATTCTATCATATAATCAGTTGTCCTTACAAGTTGACATCCCATCTGAAGAATGGGACACATAGGTATTATGAGAACTGTTTCTGTGTTTTGCCTTGTCTGAGTCAAGTACACGAAAGAGAATGGGTCTTCTGAATTTGAACCGTAAGTGTAAATTCTAGTTAGAATTCTGCCAATTATGTGCCCACCCTCCAAAATAAAGAAAGGAATATGTAAAGTGCCAAGTGATAATAAGGTCTATGAAGTTAAGGCAGGTAGGACAGTGATGGAAGAGTCTGTTTTTGATGAGGTGTTAATGGAAAGACTCCGATAAAGCAACATTTGAACAGAGCTTTAAAGGAAGGAGTGAGCCATGTTAAAACATCTGGAGAAAGAGTTTCCTTGGCAAGAGAGCAGACCATAGGAAGAGTTGGAAAGGGTTGCTGTGCAGGAGTACTTAAGGAGAGCAAAAGCAGTGTGCCTGGAGGACATTTTGCCAAGAAGGAAAACAGATTGAGATGAAGTCAGAAAGGCAGAACAGAGAGAGGCCATATAGGGCCTAGGAAGCCATGGTGAGGACACAGGGAGATGAGAAGAGATTGGAGAATTTGACAACAGAGCTAACATGAACTGGCAAACTTTTATTTTAAAAAAAATTACTCTGGCTGCTGTGCAGAAACAGGCTTTGGGAAACATGGATAGAATCAAGGGACCAGTTAGCCTCCTTTGCCAGGGTGGAGGTGGTGACGGGTGGTTGAGTTCTAGACATATGTTTAATCAGAGTGGTTAGGCCTGGGACAGATGGAATGTGGGATGTGAGAGTAAGAGGGCAGTAAAGAATTGACTTCAAGATTAAGCAACTGGCAGAATAAATGGCATTCACTGAGACGAGAAAGACTTCTGGAGGAGCAGATTTCAGAGGAAATTCAAAAGTCCAGTTTTTGAAGTGTTACATTTAAGATGTCTAATGAGCATCTAAGTGCAGATGTCAAGCTGAAAATTGAATAAGTGAGTCTGGGCTTCAGGGATACACGTATCAGACTGGGACTCACCAGGGAACAGATGCTTTGCAAAGCCTGAGATTAGATAAGAAGAGTTGACGACTGAGCCCTAGGGTTCTCCAATATTTGATATGTAGGAAGTGGAGGTAAAACCAGTGAAAGAGTGAAGAGCAGTGAGGTGTGACGAGAATTAAGAAAGAGACCAAAAGGGAAAGTGTTTCCCAAAAGGAGGAAGGATGGACAGTGCCTCTGTCCCTAAGATGTGTGGCCATTAGGTCTGGAATAAGCAGGCTATTTGAGACATTGATAAGAGCAGGTCCTGGGAATGGCAGCGACAAAAGCCTCATTGAATGGGTTAAGGGAACCAACAGAAGTGGTGAAAACTATAGACAGCTATTCGGAGGAGTTTTTTTTCTGCAAGAAAAGCAGTAGAAATGAGATGGGGCTGAGGGGGGATATAAGAGTCAAAGAAGATTCTTTGTTTATTTGTTTTTTATTAGACTATTACAGGTAAAGAGTGTGACTCCTAAACTTATCAAAATTTCTCAAACTGATTCCGGTATCTTTCCCACATAAACATGTCCATCAATATGGGAAGCAGCTGTGGGTGATCATGGGGGTGAGGGAACGCTGGCTGTGAGTTTGAAGTCTACCTCTTTCAGGATTCACTCACTCATTCACGTTATGCATTCATGCAACACATTTTTATTGGGTATTTACAATATGACAGGCATAGTTTAGGTACTGAGGATAAAGTGTTGAAAAATACAGAGAGGGTTCCCGTCCTCATGGAGTACACCGTCTAGCATGGAATACAGACACTAAAGAAGAACACAGCTATTTACGCAAGAGAAGCACAGCGAGCTTCTGTGGAACCAGCCTTTACCGGGAGGTGGCAGTGGACTGGCCGTCAAGGAGAGTCCCCTGGAGACGATCTGAAGACTGAGTCTGAACTAGCCCGATAAAGGAGACAGTGCACTGACACCATTCTCAGCAGCAAAGGGAAGAGCTCACGCTCCAAGTTAGAAAAAATTTCACATATTGGGGGAACCAAAGGAAATCCCGCGCAACAAGAAAGCCATCCAAGTGCCAAAGCAGAGGTGGGGCCAGGAGGAGTCGGCATGATCCCGAGAGCTTTACCAGCCACATAAAGCACTGAGAGGTTTAAGCGAAAGGAGAAGCAAACACATTGCAGTTTTCATGTCAGCTTTCTGGCAAACTCTTTCCCACCTCAAGGCCATTACAGATGCATTCTGTCTGCCTGAAATACTCTTTCCCCAATTATCACGTAACTGATTTATTACCATCCTTGAGGTCTCAGTTCAAGTAACACTTTCCTAAACACCATGTTTAATGCTAGACTCTCAATACTTTTATTCACAGCCTACCTTTCAAAATACCTACTGCAACTTTTTATCTATGACTTAACTGTCATATTTGTTGTCTACTTCTCCAACTCAGCTGTTAGCTCTGTGAAGGCACCTTTTACTTAATACTGTATCCCAAGCACTGGCACCCAATCATAGACACCCAATAGATAAGTTTAAGTGTACGTGAATTTATTGGATGTAGTCACAGAAGAAGAAGGGAAAAAAAAAATCAAAGATGTTGACAAACTTCCCAGTTCCGTTTGAGCAACAGGAAAGTTAGAATGCATTGGTGAAGGAGTAAGTATTAAGAGAAAAATGATACTAATTTTTAACATATTGAACTGGAAGATGCTAGGAGAAGAATGAGCGAAATGAACTGGAAGCAAAGCCTTGGGCGTCTTCGGCATATAAGTAAAAAGAGCCAGCCATGAAAGTAGGTGGGCATTACCTGTGGAGAGTGCAGAGAGTGAGAACAGGGGACGACCTAAACCCAGGTAATAGCTGAGAGGAAGAGAAGGCCATAAAATGTCTTACAAATAGTGGTAATAAATAGAGAGACAAACTAGAAATATGGGGTGTTGTGGAAAGAGGATGTTTCCAATAGCAATAAATGTTCAACAGTGACAGATGCTATGAACCTACCAAAACAAAGTAAAGAGGAAAGTGTCCACTGAATCTGGGGACAGGAAGGGCTTCGGTTACCATGGTGAAAGCAGTATGAACGGAGGCACAGCGCTGCCAGCCGAGGAGTGACTGGCAAGTGTAATCAGTTCCTTTGGGGTGACAATTGTAAGAGTTTTGTGGGAACAATGGAAGTTCACTGGTTGGTAAAGTGGTAGGTTGGTTATTTCTTTTTTAAGATGAGCAATACTAGAGCACATGCAAATCCCGACAGGAAGTAACTTGAGAAAAGGGGCCATAGTGAAGGATCAGAATATGCACCGCCACAAGGCCCTTGACAAGATGGTGGGTATGGATACTGGAAGACAGGTAGACACATTAGCCTTACATAGAGAAAGAGGTACCTACGCCAGGGTGAAAAGAGAGGAAAGAGGAAAAATTAGTCACTGTGCAACTAGTTTTGTAGATGTGATGATAGAGATTGAAGGAGTTACTATCTGGTGGCTTCAAATTTCTCTGTGAAGTTAAGTCAGTGTAAATATCTGCCAACCTCTTTCCTTCTTACCTGAACTGTTGCAAAAGTCTCCTAAGCCTTCGTGTCCCCAGACTTGTCCCCCTGAAGATCAGTCCTCCCTATTGATGCTGAATTGTCTATAAGACACTTTTCTACCTCCACCCTCCTCACTCTGCTTTATGTGTGTGTCTAAAAATATATTAACTTGACCCCATTGTATTGTTAATTACCCTTGTTTTGAGGGACATTAGCTTATTAATTTTGCCCCTTTGGTGCCTCGTGGAGAACCTGACAAGCTGTTATTGAATAGACATTTCTGAAATATATTTACTCACATTGATGAAACATCACAAATGTGTGTTGAACTGTTTAGCTTGAATAATATATATAAGCCTATATTCTTATGTTTCTTTTAATCTTGTTCCAAATTATATTTATATTTGTCTTTATCATCTAGGAAATGCTTATGAAAGTTATGTGGTTATATTTTAATAAATTAGGAAAGTATTTGTTAATATCTACTTATGCAGAAAATTATATAGGTCAACCAAGTCTGCTAAGCAGATTTAAGATCATCTCTGCTACCCAGTGATAATACCGACATCTAGTGGTTATTAATCTGATTTTGGGTTATCTATATAATTCTTTCAAAGGGTAAAGCTACTTTTAAATCTGTCAAGTACTGCATAAGCACTCACTCACATATCACATGCATTGTTAGTCAAATTCAGAAAAACACTTTTGGTATATAGGGTACTTTCAACAGAAATCATTTCTGTAAAGAAACACAAAACACGAATCTAGACTGTGAGTTGCCCAACGTTCCTGACTGAGGGTCCAACGCAGTGGATCCCAAAGTGTCTTCTGTAGAAAACGCTCCCCCACAGGCCTTAGTGATTGTTACTCATGTACAATACAGACTCTGAGGTCAAATAAATACTCAACTTTTCCACCTCTGTTCCTACCCCTTCTCTCTCTCTCTCTCTCTCTCTCTCTCTCTCTCTCTCTCTCTCTCTCTCTCGCTCTCTCTCTCTCTTTATGTTTCCACAGCACTTGGCACCATTTGACTCACTGTTCACTTTTCTCACTGACATGTTTATTGTCTATGTCCTCCACTGGGATGCGAGGTTTGTAAGGGCAGGGGGTTTATATATTTTTTCTTGAAGTATGCTTGGTCTATAGGTAAGTTCAATGAAATACCTGTAATTGAATGAAATAAATTTGAAAAATATTGGATAAAACATTAAACAAAGTTTGTACGGTGGGATTTCTCAAGACCAATAAGGGGGAAGGTGAGGGGATTAGAAAACAGTCAGTAACCACGGGGTTTTGAAAATTAATTTGGGGAATATAATCAATAATGTTGTAAAGATTTTGTAGGGCATACGATGGACACTTGTCCCATTGGAAGACCACCTCAGGGATGATGTAGATGCTTGATCACTGAACTTTGCACCTGAAGCTGAAGCTGAACAATAATGAATATATGTATATGTATGTATATACTTACAAGAAGAGGAGTACAGCATTAGGAATAGAGACAGTGGAAATGTAATGGCTCTGTGCGATGTCAGAGGGATAGTGGATGGGGGGGGGTTCACACAATGTGAGGGATATAAATGATAAACATCTAAGTATTACTTTGTCTTGTGCACCTGAAACTAATAAAAAAATATGCTAATGTGTATTACAAATCCAAAGAGAGGCATATAATATTTCTCAAATATTCTCCCTCCCACATACCCCCACTCACCCACTTCATACAACAGAATTAATGTTCTACTGAATCTATCTTGGCAAAGGCTGGTCTGACTCATGGGCTGAAGACTCAAAATTCATTCACCTTAAATTCTGCCTTCCTGCCATATCCTGTGGAACTCATATTTTATACCATGCAATACTGAGAATACACTAAATGGAAGCAAAAAATACAGAAAATAAATTGCACCTTGGATCATGAGTCAAATAATACAGAAAGGAAATAAACCTATTGCAGGGAATGGCCCATGATTGACTATATTTAAATGATATTTATCCAAATCCCAACTCATTCTGACCTTGAGGATTACCAAAATAAAAGTTTGAATTACACGAGAAATAAAAGAAAGAACTTCTCATGTGGAGAAATACAGATTGCATGGAAAAGCATGGCAAAATAATTGCTCACTTTCATCAGAGAAAACACTGCATGATCTTTAAGAAAGATAAGTCATTTTAATGGCTAGTTATTTAAAGCAGCAAAAACCCTGTGTGTTAACCTTCAGGAATAAGCTTGCAAAAATACAGAATGAAGACCTTAGCATCTTAGCATCTGAGTCCCATTCTCCTTAAACAAAGTCCTTGCTGTTTTATTCCATTCTTGTTTTAGTAGCTGCATCAGAAACAGAGTGGCTCCATCTTGAAAACTGGTGGCATGGCCGTCATCACAGCATGTTCACCATCTTCATGGGGAGAACAGGTCATTCACACAGCTGGGCAGAGTTTGGCATGCGTAAAACTGAGGTGGCACTGTCAGTCACAAGACACAACCAGAGTCTATACAGCCAGGTTAAATGACCTGTCACCTTTTCGCGTACTGAGCTAGTCATACAGACTTTGCATTACTATTAAAAGCATTGTGTATTTAATAGGCAATTTCTGTAAAATAGAAGTGAGAGAAGAAAACATGCACACACACAGACACACACACACACACACACAAAAGCTGCAGAAACTTCTGAAATATGTCTGCTTGATTGGGATGAATTGATCCCCATCACTCTAGGCTTGATGTAAAAATTTTCCCAGGAATCCTAGAATACAGATTGACCACAAACAGTTCATCTCTTCCTTAGGACACTCCTCTTCTGTAATTGGGTATGTGGCAGGATGGTCTCAAGGAGAGGACATGCTTTCAAGAGCAGATTGCAGGATACCTTTGCTCAAGTCCCAGGCCAGCCGCTGACCAGCTGCACAGCCTGCTCAGTTCCTGTGGCCTCCTTGACCTGTACCCTCCTCTATATTGTATCCTGGCCCTACCTTCCCCACAGGGGTGTGAAGTAATAGCTATGAAAACCTCTTCTGTAACTGCCAATACTTTCCAAATTTCTGTGATAATGAGAGGATAGAAAGAAGAGACGCCTCGCGTGAGGGAGAACATAAGATGTGATGTGCTGGGATTAGGCAGGGCCTACTAAACAATCATATTGCCTGTGGTCATTTCAAATGACCTCTGAGCAGCCTCAACAGCAATTAGAACGTTCCAACAGGAAGCCCATATCCTACCTGGATGTCGCTTCAGTATGCAGGCAACCAATGCCAATAAATGCTCCCTAAATTCTCCTCGTGTTTCCAAATTGTTACATACCTGCTGGCAATATCAAGATGTTGGTTTAAAGAGTATCAACTACAGAACTATTTAATAATCTGGGTTGTAACAACTGATTTACAAAGCTAATTGCATACTTGGGAAAAATTCTTAGAAACAAAATGGTTATAATCTGGCATCATTTCAAGAATAGGCAAAATGTTCTCTTCTCCTGACCCACTCTCCGTTTATTCACCTTGCTCTTTTGGAGGGAGCCAGCCTCTTGCCCACCTGACACCAGCTCTTTCCTTTAGCGATAATCGTGAGTAAAAGAGACGGTACACTTTTCCTGCATCGCTGTGCACTGCGATCCGGTTGTCTCTCGCTCTGCTCCTGCAGGGTCTGTTACACGGTCTCCTCATCCTCTGCTTGCTGCACGGTGTGTGGTTCCGTGGAATTGCATCCGTGAGCTTCCAAAACACTCTCTGTGTAACCATGTTCACATTCTGTCGTGCAAGAATGTCTGCTCTGAGAAGCTGCAAGTTGTGATCTCCATGACAATCCGCTCTTCTGTTGGTTACTGGAAAATGTGTGATGTACCTGCTATGTACTCACTGCCTCTTCTTCAAAAAAGGCCAGGAGTCCAGAGGGAAATCATGTGCTTGGCGTTCTCTCCATTTTTCCAAAGTGTACAGAGTTCTGGATGAGCGTGACTAAGAATCAGGGGAGGGCTATGGATGACCCTAAGCCACGTGCAGATTCTCCAAAATCGCTGCTAGTGATGGTGCTTGGGAGAAGGGACTCCATTGGATGGAAGAGTAATAGCCCCTGACAGTGGTTTGGGGCGCTGAAGTCGTTCATCCCCATCATCTCACAATATCACTCAAATTAACAGCGATCTTAATATTTGGTACGGATAGTCAGTGTTTTCTTATGTTTCACAACGTAACTAAAGTAACATAAATAAAGGCACCCCTTAAAAAGCTTTGCTGCTTTTACCAACAATCTAAGTGAAAAGCAGTGTGCCTGCTCTGTACAAGCAGCTGCAGAAATAGATTCTCCCAGCCCCCTGCTCTCCCACACCCCTCCCGCAAAGTCCCTTGTGTGTATACATTCATCCTGAAGGTCGCTATCCTTACACAACTAGCTGTATCAATGATTGTGTGCTAGGACCAGGCACTGAGAGCTCCTTTAACTGCGTGTGCTGTGAGAAAGGTGTGTGGGTGTGATGCATAGTGGGAAGATGTGACTCTACCTGCACTTAAAGTCAAGTTACCAATTTGAAAAGCCATCGCGATGCCGAGCTCAGGTGTGACAATGCCAGCTGTCTGAATTCCCATCACAAGAGGTGCAGATCAATCTTTGGGGCCCCCAGGTGTCTTTCATATGGCAGAATAGAGGGTTGTGGGTTTTTTTTTCCTAAAATATAACAGTTGATGTATTAAAAGCTCAGTGAGTTTAGTCACTTTTTATCTTTCCCTTTAAATCTGAATGATTGTACTGAGCTTCTAAGGTCTGTGCCAGCTAACTAGGGCATTTTAGTAATCTATTTTTAATATGTACCAACTTCTGTTCTTTTCAGTTCTGCCTTAAGACATACTTTTATCTTTACTGGTATGCAAAGATCATCAAAAAATATAAGTTCTCCATTACATGACAACTCATAATGAGTCTTAATGAAGCTGGGGAACAGCTGCTTAAAAACTCCCGTTGAATCGCTTCCTAAGCAGCATTCACTTATGATCGCCTCTCTCGGCTGTGCCGTCGCCCGAATCTCAGAGCTCACCATACATATAATGAGACGGGTGCGAATGAACTCTTTCTCCAGTTTCATTAGATATTTTATTCTAATCAGAATGCTAATACACTGTTATGAATTAGTGCATCATGAACCGTCAGCTCAATGCCTTTTTACCCTTTTAATTATATTCCCTCATGGAGCAGAAGAGAAAGTAAATGTTACTAGGCAAAATTTTTAAGAATTCATGTCCTGGGTGAAAATGAGGGTGGGAGACAGCACACAGAACAAACTTACTCTTTAATTACATGGGAAACACATTGCAACTGCAAAAGGCTGAAAATTAAGCGTCACCCAGATGATTTCACATAAGATTGGCAACCTGAAATTTACGGGATTGTAACTTCACTGTGTAGGTTAATAGGCACAAAGAACAACTGAAACAAACTTCCACTATGAACTTAATCTCAGTCTTTTTTTTCATTTTCATTTTCAAATTGATTCATCTAGTTATCCGAATATTTTTCCCTACATGTTGAGAGCCTTAGAAGAAAAGTTGATGGTCATGATAGTTTCACTCTCTTCTTTACTCTTATGACTCACATCACTTCAAATAGCCAGTTTTCTTGTATTTTTTTTACTTAATCACTTTAATTGATTTATTTTACATCGATTGCATCTCTAGTTGAAACCATTTCCTCTTGCTGCCGTAAAGTAGAACGTTGTGATCTGCTTGATGCTAAGTACAAGAATAAACCGGCACCTAGCACAGTGCCTCGTACAGAATAAAGCACTGACGGCTTGCTGACTTATCGAGCAAGTCTTTTCCTCTCTAGTCTTTAAAAAAGTCACAGCATTCCCATATTTCCTAAGTTGCTCTGGCTGCTTACATCATGATGTGGAGTTCAGTTAACCAACTACACAGGGCGCCAACGCATTTGCCGTGTCGTGCATTCACAGTGGCACTGTCCGCTCATTAGACGTCTATGAGGTGGTCCGATAAGAATTTACTGTTCATTCTCAGTAGTGACAACTTACACGTGCATTTCTACCATCTTTACTGTTTTATGTCACCATTTTTACTTCTGAAACTTTTTCTGATAACATTTTCCAAAATAAAAAACATAGTATGCTTATAAAACATAGACATTTCGTTTTTAAATATGGGACTCATGTAGATGTTTTCTGCTTTCCTTTGAGCAATCATATAAATATAACTAAGAGAGCCAGAAATAGAAACCCAGTGTCCACCTTTGACAGAACTCAATGGCATCTGTAATTCAAATCACAATATCTGAGTAAAATCTGAAAAGGGTAGAAAAATAATCAAACAGAAGTGTAGGAACAATCCATGAGTGTATGCCTATGGCTGCAGTTCTCAGAGAAAGGTATCACAGCATGATTCTCCAAAGCAAGTGACATATACTTGAGAACAAAATCAACAATCCTTCACTTGTATAAATTAAAATGGTGTTCGTGCTGGTAGCAAAGTATTTCCTTGAGCAAGTTTGGCATTGTTTCCAGAAGCAGCCGATAGTGAGCTGAATGAAAATATCACACACACACACACACACACACACACACACACACACACACACAGCCATACTTGAAGGAAGCAGACTATTTCTGAGGCAAGCTAGAGGACATTGGTGGGAGTGTCTCTGCATGTTAAAATCAATGTCATGGAATAAATAAAGGCTGACAAGCCAACACATTGTTTCATTATAAGAATTGCAATTAGCATAAAACGGGGATTGGCATATGTTTTCTGTAAAGAACCAAATTATGACTACTTTCAACTTTGTGGGTCACATACAGTCTCTGTACCCCCTTCTCCTCTTCCTCCTTCTTCTTTACAATCAATTAAAAATATGAAACCCATTCTTCACAGTTCAAAGATTGTACCCCCAAAAATGGTATGAGCCACGTTAGAGCTACAAGCTATAGTTTGCTGACCCTTAGACTAGAACATGGAACTGATATCTCTCTTATGGGCTCCCCTGCCCCCAAATCATGTAAATAATTGTTCTAGAAGGAATTAATGCTATTCAAAGATGAGCAATTCAAGAACCCATATAGACATCTATATATGATAGTACTACCACAAAATTTTTTAAAAAGAGGAAAAACTGATAGAAAAATTACACTCAAAGGATAATTTTTCATGGATCAGATAAAAATATTGGATTGAATTTTGTATTAATCACTTATATAAACAGAATCACAGCAAAGATACAATATCCAACTATAATATAAGCTCTGAGAGGAGAAATTTTGTCTTCTACTTCACTGTTCCATTTCTACTCCCTAGAATAATACCTGGTCCACACTAAGTGCTTCATATATATTTTTGATTCACTATATGAGTTACAGACAACTAAAGAGAAAGTGATATAAGCTGGCATAATTTAGGAAAGAGGTAAAGCAAAAATTAAGCTTATCACAGAAACGAAGGCCACTTTGGAAGCAGCAAGAAGGATATTAATTGTGAAAACACAGTAAAAGCATGGAAGGCAAGGACTAAGAAAATAATAAAAAGGATAATAACTGATACATGTGGAGAAAAAGCAAGAGATATATAATATTCGAATAGCTGGAATTCCCAAAGGAAAAGTGTTAAATGATAACAGAACAAATATACAAAAACAAAATTCAGGAAACTTTCCTGAAAGTTTAAACTTACAGGTTCAAAGAGTGCACCCTGTCCTACCAAAAATAAATAAATACATAATAAAGAATGATACTATGACTTGTAAATTTATAAGATTTGTAAACATATATACAGATAAAGATATCTTTGAAGATATATTTAAATATATCTTTTCTTTTAAAGGTAAAAAAAAAAATTCTTTGGGTATCCCAGATAGAAAAATCAATTCACTTAAATTAGAAATAAGTAAGGCGGGTATCAGACTTCTTTCTGTATGTCAACATCCCACGTTAAAATGCAGTGGAGCAATTAAGTCTTCAAGGAGATCTGCGGACTGTGATCCAAGAATTTAATTAGCATTCATACTATTATTTGAATATAAAGGTAATAGATAAATAACACTAAATATACAATACCTCAGGGAATATAGTTCTCAAGACGCCTTCTTAAAGAAACTATTAAAGGACCAACTTCAGCTGACTAAGAAGCAAGCAAAGAAACAATGGGGAAAGGACTGGTAATAAATACCAAGTCTGTTTAAATATAAGACTAGGACTAGAACAAATATAGGCATAATTTGTAATACTACAGATCCAGTATTAGGAAGTGTTATAAATAACAAAACCTGGAGGAAGAGAAAAGAAGGCAAAAGGTAGTGTAAACATACTGCTTCCTCATTTTACAGCTAGAGGTATAAAAGCCACAAGTCACATGCACAAAAATATTCAGTGCTGCATTATTTGAATTGCAACATGTCGGCAGCAACATAAGTGAACATCAACAAGAAATTGGATAAATACTTTACAGTGTATCTATAGAAGAGAATACTATGTCTAGTAAAAGAATGAGGCCACTTTATAAACTAATAAGGAATGATTCCAAGACAGGACGTTACATTAAGCAAAAGTAAGTTGCAGACCAACATAGAGAATGCTACCATGGATGGATGGATGGATGGATGGATGGATGGATGGATGGATGGATGGATATAGATAGATACAGAGAGAGGAAGGAAGGAAGGAAGGAAGGAAGGAAGGAAGGAAGGAAGGAAGGAAGGAAGGAAGGAAGGAAAAAAAGAAGGGAGGAAGAAATCTCTAGAAAATTACACATTAAGCTGATGTCTATGACATATCAGTCTATAACAAAAACAGCCTTTGTAGGGAAAAATATGGTCAACTGTGTTGTGGAAAGGAGAGCAAGGTATGTTTTTCAGAGTATACATTTTTATGCCTTTTGAAATTTGTACATTGTGCATGAATTATCTGCTCAGAAAAAAAATGAATTAAATAATTTTGTTGGTCAAACATGAAGCAAACATTACATGTTTTGGACTCTCTCAGATTAGTTAAATACACTAGGAGGCTCAAAGACCACCAGGAGGTATTTCCTGGATATAGTAAAAGTCAAAGAGTCCTGTTTGGTACAATTGTGCTGGGGAGGAAGGGAGAAATGGAAGGGTCCACATTAGGTCAACATGAAAAAGGTCAAGTAATTTCATCAGACGAACATAAAGCAAAAACAAAATCCAAAGGGAGGCAGTCAGAGGGTTTCATATATGGAACAATGAACGAAGTAGCCAGTTTGATACTTGACTTCATTCTGTGCACCAAGCCCAGGTGACGAGCTGAGCAGTTTGAGGCTAATTGCAGAAAACCAAACCGGTGGTTCCCTTTACTAAAATGAGACCTTTTCCTACTCACATATTTTCGCCTGGAAACATTATAGAAATCTAGCTGGTCAGACAACCACAACTAGTCAAAGACAAATTTGTTCCATTTTGTTTGCTACTCCCTTGTATCAAACCTAGAGACACTTTGTGTTCTAACAGGCACCATCTCTGGGTCCCAGAAGGGTTCTCTCCCCTTTCCTGTTTTGATTGCTGCTTTCCAATACATGGTTTTTGCTTTAAGGGCTTCTGTGTCAAATGTGTAATTTAGTTGGCTCCATAAAGGTTAGAAGGAAGTAATAAATGGGGTTCCATGCTGAAAGTTGTAAGTTATCTCAGTAACTCCAAACTAACTGGCCATCTGTCGGAAATTGCTATAATCATTTGGGCCCACGCCATCTCTGGAGGGCAGTTTGATTCAGGATTTTATGGAGGTACAGGAGTAATTAAAATCCTTTTATGAAATGAAAACTATGTATAGTTTACCATACACTTAACCACTTAGCGTAATTACCTAAAACTCAATATAATTAATTTGGGGTAACAAAATAAATATCCTATCTCTATTCATAGAAACCAAATGAAACTTCTCAATTTAGCTAAAGAATAGTCTTTCTTTTGGTATGGTCTGAATTTGTCCACTTATACTTTTTAATTTTCATTTTGTTTCTCAATATCTTTTTGTCCCACTTTTATCTACAGTAGTACTATGTTGTTTGACAGGAATATTACTGACCTTATTACTTTTTTAAAAAAAAAAACCTTTTCATATTCTAAAGATAATTGTTTATATTTCACTTTAGGTTCTGAGATTTTACAAATTCTATTTCTAAGGACACTCTGCTTTCCTTCTTTCTGATCTCAAAATGACTGCCACTAGTTACTTGTAACCAATGAGTGATCTTGTAGCTTTCCAAGCCTGGGTTAGACATTTTGCATTTCCTCCCTACTTTCCTCAATGAAATGTTGGTTACTCATTTTGTTCTCTAGGTGAAGAAGGGAAGTGTTATATTCTGGATCTGGAACCTCCTAAATGAAGTCTGAACTACAGCATATTGCCCACAGGGATGACTCATAGACTCCACTACATTTGCTGTGTGAAAGTATGAACTGTCCTTGCTAAGTAGTCAATATAAACCATCATCTATAAAGTAGATACTGTGGCTATTACCACTTAGCTATTTGTTATTTTTTACTATTAGAAAAAAATCTTTAAGCATCTCAGTTACCTATTTCATCCTATATGAATAGACGCAACCCTAACCTAACAGTTTATTTATATATGTACTAGGTAGTATTTCATCCAAAAGCGAAACATATTAATAATACACATAATCAAAAAATACAATATGGGTATATATACGTGTGTGTGTGTGTGTGTGTGTGTGTGTGTGTGTGTGTGTGTGTGTATTTAGGAAGCAAAACTAGGAAACCCTCATTTTAATTTTTGGCTATTGATAATGCTATACTATTTATGGTTTTACCTAACGGGTAAAATAAAAATTCAGGATGTAGATGGAAAACTCCCCTCCACAGTTACTAAACTGCCTCAGTACAACCTTCCCTTAAAAAAATTACTCTTTCCACCTTCAGTTGTTTAGCTGCCAGAAATGGTGGTGATTTAAAAATATATACATAAACATGTTCAGGCCTGGTTGCAAATTAAAATGTCTTCTCATATTTAAAAAGAGCAAATTACTTTGGGGATGAAAGTATTGAATGATTCTTGAATAGCATGTTCAGTCTTTGTGATGACTTCTTGATATAAATCACACATTTTAAAGTGTTACCTTAAATTTCCACACTTTCTTTTATTCATTCTTGCTTATTTTATAAAGTGGAGGATGAATACACAGCTGCAGTGGTTTATCTTAATGAACATTATTGGAGGATCCGCATTCTTAACCAACTGCAAGTGCAAAAAGTGGTGTGTGTGTGTGTGTGTGTGTGTGTGTGTAAGAAATTTTAAATATTAATGCACAGAGAAACAAAGGTAGTTCAAAATGTTATTCACTTTGTATTCTAATACAATTGCTTGAATATCTACAAAAAGGAGTAGCGATACAAGAGTTACAGTTTTTCCATCTCTGTAAGGAAAATGCAGATTGTATTATTTCCATCATAGATTGGTAGTTTTGATTCCACATTTGTACTTTTTCACAACCAAACACAGTGACCTGCACTTAATAATAGACACTTAGTAATATTGGGTAAATAGAACTAAATATAAATTATCTGATTCTTAGAGAAGTCATTAAGGCAAATTCAGAAGATTCTACTTTGTTCCTCTTCTAATTCCAATGACAATGACAACAAATACACTGATTAATAGGCGAAGAGAAGGAAAAAGAAAAATGAAACAACTATGAGGCAATACAGAAAACTAAATCAGAAGGAAGTCCTGTGAGAAAATATTAATAGAGTCATGAGGATTAAAACTAAAAGTGTTCACAAATAGAACAATAATAGCCTTTATATCAGTTATATCAATGACTTGAGAAAATCACAAGGTTGCTGTGGGTGTTAAAGAAAAACTAGAAATTATTAACATGGAAACAAACTCTATTACACAGAAAGAGTTGATTGCTTAAGAAAAAAAAACAGAGTCAGATATATTGCTAAAGAAATCCAGTATTCAAGACTTGGTTGGATTCTTCAATTTCAACATAAGCATTGAAACAAACTGACATTATCACGTCTATGTGACACCAATTTAATGCTCATACTTCTTGCAATGGAGGCATGAGCTTATGAAAGGGACAATGCATAAAGACATTGCTCCTTGCAAAACATTTGTTTTAATTTGAAGGAATGTTTCTAATTGTAGATACTATCATATTGGTGGCCAAAAAGAAAAATAAGAATGAACAAGAAACTAATCTTTCTAACCTCGGTCCTTGGAGCAGTGGAGACTATTAGAAAACATTTGGAACTTTCTTCCTGCTTTCAGAGTCTACTGGGGAATAATCTAAAGACCAGAAAACCTCAGTTTTAATCTAGGTTTCCATTTAGTTATTGTGCAACCTTGAACCTCACCTCTTTAGTTTTCATCCTTCTAAAACGAACATGTTACACCAGATAATTCTCTCCAAATATACTTTTTTTGTTATACAACTTTCACTACATAAATTCAAAGATGTGGAAATTACAGTAATCATCCGAGTGATTTGATTAGTATAGTCTGCCTGTCTAGGTGTCTGGGGTGAACATAAGTCCTTTTCTCTAAATAGAAATTGTAAATGCCTGTGTTAGCCATGTAATTCCTGAAATTATCCTTTCAGCTGACTGGATAGACAGCACCAGACACAGAGCAGGCCATTCAAGAAGCTAAGCTTCTTCCCTGCCTGTAATGATTAGAAATATGTATTTTTTAATAAATGTCCGGATTGTTTATATGTCCTGTGGTATCTATAGTCCTACCTTTACACCCTACCCGACCTCTTATTAATGCCATTGAAAATTAATATCTTCTACATTAACCATCATATAACCAACCCACGCATGATTCTCTCTGAAATAGAAGTTTCATTTGTAAAAAATGCCCAAGGAAAAACCAAGCACCTGTCTTTCAGTGAGTTCATTCTAATTTAATGCTTAATACAGCAACAGGGAATGCATATCTGGTAGGAGAATAAAAAGAAGTAACTTTAAAGAATAAGAGTAAAGAATCATATATCATGCCTAGCTATAAAATGGAATCTTAGTCATTAATTCATTTCTGTTGGAGCTGTGATTTAGAAATGGTAGACTCTCACATAATGGGAGCTTATCTGGAATAATCAAATGGTATGTCCACATAGGCTCCATCTTTCCCAGTGCAGAGGACGTCAGACTGAAGGCAGGCAGGTACTGGAGCAACAGCATCACGACACGGGACAGGACGCTGCTACTGTCCAAGGTGTGGACATGAGACTAGTACATGTGTCTGAGCAAAATGGTCTAAACCAGTGCTGCTCAATGGACAACAGCAATGAATGCAAGCCACTTCCATAATCTCAAATTTTCAAGTAATCTAACATAGAAACAAATGACATTAATTTTCACAATATATTTACTTAAGCCAATATGTCCAAAATATTATCAATCAATATTTTAAAAAATTGAGATATTTTACATATTTTAACTAAGCCTTTGAAACCCAGTGTGTGTTTTACACTTACAGCACATTTCCATGTGGGTTAGATACCTGTAAAGTTCCTGATGGCCATGTGTGGCTAGCAATGATTATAATGGGCGGCAGAGTTCTAGATAACAAAGTCAAGACCACACATACTAATTATGCTCCCGCCTCACTGAACTGTTACACTTACATATACACAAACATACACACACACTTCCCACATTTCCCACAAAACAAAAATATCATTCCAGAGATTTCTGTATGTATAAGACAAACATTTAGATGCTTTGAAAAGTTAAGGTAGTTGTTGTTGGTATTATTATTATCACCACTTGATGAAGTACATGAGGCACATTGTTTCCCAACACCATGTGGACATAGATATAGAAAAGTTTTCTGCCTCATTGACTGGTTCTGTATTACTTTATATATGTAAAGAGAGTTTCATGACATAATGGTATCACTGGACTCTATAGCAGACAGTAACTTTCCAGCCATGCACTCAGATACACACAGTGTTTTTATTTTTCTATAATTTATATCTCTGTCTAGTCTCATTATTCCTGAGTCATTCCTTTGTTTCCGTATTTCTTGGGCACCTGCTATGTGCTAGATTTTGTGAGAAGCAATAGAAATGGTTAAAATTTCCTATACTCTTGGAGGACACATTCTAGTGGAAGAGACACAGATAATATAAAATAAATACATGTACAATGTAGTATGCTGCATGACAGAAAGTTAGTTCTTTCCCTCTAGGATGGCATTTGCAGACTTAGGTCGATCCAGGCACTTTCTGACAGTGCCCAGTAGGTACTCAACAAATGTTTTCTGAATGAATAAATAACAATAGAGGGAGGCAGCCCTCCCCTGTCATTGTCTACAGTGCATTCATTAACTTATAAACATTGTCCCATCTGGATGTCTGCTGTCACCACCCCACCACCCCAAATTGTCATCCGCTGAGATATCTGCATCCCTGCATCTCTGCATTCTCACTGACCATCAGGTCCATATATCCACTGTCACCAAGACCCCACCACAGGCATGTGTCCCTTATTATCTGTGGTCCCTTCCTAGCAGCACATGCATATTTAGGTGTTCTTCCGTGGTATTTTGGGTCTCAGGATTTGGTAGGGCTGCCCAAGTTATCTTCAGGAAATTCTACCCCCCTGAGACCATGCCATGGTGCCTATAGGTTTCTAAATGGAAACTGGGACACTATTATTTTTGGATCCACAGATGTAGTTGGTGTAATCTCTTTCTCCCTTCTCAAGAGTCTGCCAGGAAGTGGGTAGGGAATATCAGAACACAGATCTTAGAACCCTCAACCATACCTAATGTTCTTGTCTCAAGCATTTGCATCTCATCTTCTGTGTGTGTGTGTGTGTGTGTGTGTGTGTGTGTGTGTGTGTGTGTGTGTAGGGTGATAAATGAATCATCAAATGAAATATTTTAGTCCAACTTCTTAAATGATGCATAGAATTCATACACAGCCAATCACATGTAGCTTGGAGAATCTTATGCTTTAGAAAACAGTATTGTTTTTCTTTCTGTTTTGATGCTTATCTGTAATGGTTGGTTTGTTAGTATACTGAGGATAAATGGGAATAAAACCAGCACAACAGAAAAACATGTTAACATATACTGATTTTCCACAAGATGGCTGTGCTCTCTGCTCCATGTAACAATGGATGAAAGCTGAATACAGTGACCTGCAAAGGAAAACACAAAACATTCACATACCTCATCTTCATTCTTAATGTAGTCACCCATAAGAGTGGCCCTGCGAGTGTATATTATGCTATATTCCTGTGTGTATGGACTTTTCCTCTTAAAAGTATGAAATAAAGCAATCCAAACATCATAAATATCAGAAAACCTTAGATACTGAGGAGACAAAGTAATAAAATCTTTTGAAAGAAATGGGAGCGCATGTGCCAGCTCCAAAGGAACAGGCCTGAGGGTACCCACAGAGTGTGCCTCAAAGACAAGAGCAGTAGAATAACTGCAACAGGAGACAGATGCCCACAGTCATCTGCTGCAGGGACACCACAGCACAGGGAGTGGTACAGGGCAGGTGCTGCCACAGAAAGGCACTGCCCAGCTCCCACTCGCCTTCACAGGCACCAGCAACACCATCTGTGTCAACTCTATTGATACAATTTTCACCTTAATAATAATGACATCCTTCCATTTCCTCAAGACACTCCAAATGCTACATTTCACCACATTTATTTATACCAAGCAATGTCTTTCTTTTCAAAACATATAGCAATGCTTATCTATAGTTACTATAATATTACTGTATATATTTGGAATCTAAGTAAGATGTTAAAAGCACGGAAGATGTGGTAGGATTGTATGTTTTTATTAACACTATTCCTTATAAGATGATATAGGATTTGAATTCCACACCAATACTGTATTGCATGAAACTCTATAATAATATAGTTACTTTTAAGAACACATATACTAAATTATGGGAGAAATTATGCTATTTTTAAAATTCCAATAGATTAATATTTAATGATTTCCTTTTTTTTTCCCCCAGCATTATTTCCTTTTAGGTCTGCCCTGTTGGATTATTAAGTCATTTGCCGATCTAAAGCAATACTGCACAGTAAAGCTTTGGTGTTTAAATAATAATTACTTCATAAAATTCCATTTGTATCTGTAGGGTACATGGAATACAGGCCTCCACAGGGTGGGTTTAGAACATCCAGAATCTATTCCTACTAACGTTTGACCCTTTATGTTTCTATCCACTCTGAGATGAGGCCTTGCTTATTCATGAGTAAGAACTCCACAAGTTTTTCCCAAAGGATGCGAAATAGGAAAGAAGGATGTGGAGAGAAAAGCAATAGTCATGGAGTGAGTAGAATAAGAAGAAATTATTTGCAACAGTAAGGAAAGAGGATGTTAACAGTATCTAGCCAGGGTTCTTACCTACTTGAAATGCCAGCAAACTGTGAGAAATGAGACATGGTGATGATTCACAGCCATGCAATACGGATGGTGGCATTGGCACATCACTTCAGAATTCAGAGTCCATCTGGTACCCATCACCTCCTTTCATTCTTCCTGAGTTAGGTAATACTATTATCATCCTCAGATGAGGATACTTGGTGAAGTGCATACAGGGTCACATATGTCTCATAGGACCAACCCATGTGTCATCTCTTATACTCTCACGCCACAAGGATATCAGTTGACCTACTAGGAACCCTATTCTATTATAATTAAGTTATAAAGAAGACTCCAGGAAAGCTAACAACGTCTGGAGTCTAAGAACTTTAGTAGTGACTGTTAGTTATTATTTTTCCAGATTTTTTACTTCGTAAGTTTACATTTTCCCTATCTCTGCAGAGAAACTCCTTGCTATTTCCTTTATTCCTAACAAAGATTCTTTCAACTAAGAGACACATACTCAGAATTTTTTCTGAATTCTCAAATTATGATGTGAAAACTCCAACAGTGGAAAGAAAAATAGATATATTCCTAAAATCTTAGCTGTCCTTTCTACCTAATGACAGAGACAGATGGTCCCCGACTTATGACGGTTCGACTTACAATTTTTCAATTTTATGAAGGTATGAAAGAAATATACAGTCAGTAGAAAGTGTACTTCAAATTTTGAATTTTGATCTTTCCTGGGGCTAGAGATCGATAGGCAATATGATAGTGTCTCATAATTCTGGCAGCACCAGCGAGCCCCCTCTCCCAGTCAGCCACAAAACCTTGAGGGTAAACAACGGAAACTCCACTGTGGACTGTGCTGCCAGATATCTTTGTATATCGTGTTCTGAGAATGTTTAAGGTAGGCTAGGTTAATCTACAATGTTCGGTAGGTTAGGTGTATTAAATGCATTTTTAACTTATATTTTTAATTTAAGATGGGTTTATCTGGATGCAACCCTATCCTAAGTGGAGGAGCATCTGTATACAAATATAAAATGTACAGTTAGTTCAGTTTCTTTTTGTTGTTTTCATCTAGATATTCGGTACTGGCAAGTCTACACCCAACAAAACAGTTGATTCAGCCAACTCAGAAGCGAAAACAAGAAGTCACATCAGTCATGAGTTATGCACACAAAAATCATAAGTAATGAGAATTTTTCTAATCAACCAGTCGTCAAGGAGCCTTGAAAATACAGCCTCATCAGCACACAGCAAAGTTCCTATATCATCAATGCACTTGCCTATTTCAAAGAATTCTATAGCAATTGTAGGAAAGAGAAGTCTATTTTTGAATGCTGGCATGTATTGGAAAAAAACCCAGAATGATTAAGTCTTCTGGCATGTATTTTAGCTATTACAGCTGTTTGCAATATATATGTGCTACAATCTATATTTGAAATCTCTGCTGTTGTCATTCACCATCTGCCCATGATGGGGGAAAACGCCTATGTTTTTTGTTCATTGCTTATGAAGCTGCACACAGCAATTGGCCAAACCTGTGTTATTTTTCCTACTCTTTTTCAAGCATCTAATCAATAACTCAGAAATATCATAGTAAAAAGTTTAAAGTCACTTAAAGCCACCGGTGTAACTTGCCTTTTAAATTGGAAGAGGTGCAGGGCACCTCTCACAGTAATTTTGACCATCTGATTATTACTAACTGTTTGATAATATTCTGATTATCCAGAAAACTGACTTCCAGATCTCAAACCTCTGGAGTATAGTGGGGAAAGAAATCTAAAAACACTGAGAAGGTATCACAAGATCCACAGGCACAGAAGAGGCCCTTGTTAATTGATATCCATGTGCTCGCTTCGGCAGCACATATACTAAAATTGATATCCAGTAGTGGAATCCTGCCCTACTTTCATTCAGGCATTTTCTCTCAAGACAAAATTCTCACTTGATTGGATTTTTGATAACTAGACATCAGTGGACTTATGAGGTTAAGATAGAAAGGCATGCTATTCTCCTGGAGGAGAACATATGATATTAGGTTGGTGCACAAGGAATTGCGGTTTAAAAGGTTGAAAATTGCAAAAACCACAATTAGTTTTGCACCAATCTAATAGAAGGGAATATGGACAAGCCATGGTATGTCAGCCAATGGGGAGACTAAAAAGTTGAACGTTATACCTTGAATTTTGCTGAGTATTATATAACCTGACATCATAATGCATGCTCCTTACAACATTCCTGAACCGTTTCTAAAAACTGTTATATTCAGAGGCCTCTATTTAAAAATGAAAAAGAAAATATTTTTTAATTTAAATCTATTTCAATCAAGATTGTCTAACACTGATAAACTTGGGGAATTTAAAGGTTAAATTCCAATTACCAGTAAAATTTATGTGAAAAGTATGCACTAAGGGTATAATTTTAAAAGTTGCTTCTATGATATAATAATTATGTAAAATTATATTATATCACTAATATCCATAATTTAAAACCATATAGATTTAATTAGAGTCCAAAATTCCAATCTCAAGAATTCTGCCTAAAATAAAAACTACCCCACCCATGATTTGAAACACCACAGAAGATGGTTCTCGTGTACTTTGACACAAATCATAACTTTATGAGACAACTGAATACAATTGGAATAAAAAAAATTAGACTTTTAACTACTTAGCTTCTTCTGTCTCTATAGTTATTTATAAATAAATGTGGCAATGACACAATTATTCTACAATATCAGGAGTAGATTCTGTGACTTCAGGATTACTTTTTTTCACATCAGATGAAGCACTCTTTAGAACCACAGGTGGATTGGTCAGTAATCCATTCCTCTCTCTATTCTGTAAAATCTATCCCTTTATTAAGACAGCCTCATCCTCAGATTTCTTAGATCCATAAATATTTTCTAGGCCTGCATCTGAAAATGTATGTCAAGATTTGTAACTAAAGACTCAATATGCTTCAATTTAATTTTGTAAGTAAACGAGCCCCTTCTTAACTGAGATAAGCGTATAGTCATAACTTCCACCTAGGCTGCAGTCAGAGATGTAATTATATCTTCCAGTAGAAGACAATCAACACTACAGACACAATTTTCTTCCTTGCCAATTTTGTAACGGTAGAGGGCTTATTTGGGAATCAGTTTATTGACAGGCTATATCCATCTGATAAAATAAATTGTTAAAACGTCTTTCTTTTCAAAATTCAGGAATTTGCTCTTTTAAAGGTCAAGAAATATTTCCCTTCTTAAATATGCATATATTTATCACTACATTGTCTTTATGAACCTTGGTCTGAAATTAACTCATGATTTGACTACTAAATAACAGAAAGCTAAAATACTGCATTACATATGAGATATGATAAAAAAAAAGAATGTTTAAATTTTTAAAAATTTATTACAGTAAAAGACACATTGCTATTAATTCCTCTCAGAATACTCCCCCTTGCTTTGAACACGCTTATCCCATCGTTCTTGCCACTTTTGGAAGCAGTTCTGGAAGTCCCTTTCCATGAGTGTCTTTAGTTGCGCTGTCATGGCTGCCTCCATGTCCTGAATCATTGTGATTTTGGGGAAGAGCCAGAAGTCACATGGTGCCAGATCTGGTGAATAAGGTGGATGAGGACACACCGTAATGCTTTTATTTGACAGAAATTGCTGTATCAGAAGCGATGTGTGACACGGAGCCTTTCTGTTGTGATCACAGAATACAGCGAATGCTACTGCCAAGTGCCATCCAATGTAAAGGAAGGGATCTTCAAGGCAGGGAAGACTTGGACCTTAGTAACAGTGTGTGACAAGTTTCAACTTGTTCAGTGCAGACAATCAGGTGTGAGCTATAGTTCAGAGAAGGTGTGTTTTAAAGTGTGCCGTAAATCATCATCCATCATGACAATGCTCCATGTCACACATCGCTTCTGACATGTGGCAATTTCTGTCAAATAAAAACATTATGATATGTCCTCATGCACCTTATTCACCGGATCTGGCACCTGCAACTTCTGGCTCTTCCCCAAAGTCAAAATGACTCAAGGCCATGGAGGCAGCCATGACAGCACAACTAAAGACACTCACAAAAAAGGACTTCCAGAACTGCTTCAGAAAGTGGCAAGGATGATGTGACAAGTGTGTTCAAAGCAAGGGGGAGTATTTTGAGGGGGATTAATAGCAATGTGTCTTTTACTGTACTAACTGTTTTTCATTTAAACGTCCACCGTATTGTTTGATCACACCTCATATTTTTTAAAATGTATCAAGTAAGGATAATAAAGAGCTTGGTTTTCTCATATATATTCTAGCTGGGACTTGCTAGGTAACAAATTTAAAAGATTTGAGTCTCCTTTACAATAATAACTCAATGTTTAGTATGGCCTCTAAGTCACTTAGCATATGATGTGAGAATGCTTAGCATAGTAACTACTTCACTGAAAGTGTGACATAAATCTTTGCTGATCCAAATTGAAACAAACTGTGATATACACATAAACAGATCAATGATAATACAGGATAATAATTGGTTTAACAGAGGTCAAATAGATTGATATGGGAAAATAGAAGATGTAGCAACTCATGCTAAATGGGGAGTTAAGAAGTTTTCACCAAAGAAGTTGCAATTGAATACATTCATAAAACATCTATTTAGAATCTAATAGAAAAAAACTTTTTAACTGTGTAAAATATGACTTCAGCTGGCTTTGTGTGGGGATTTATTTTACTTTTCTCCCTTCAAGTTTCTGATTATCATTATTAACTGCTTTTAAGTTTGTAGCTTTACTTGGTATGGTTGTAATCATAATTATCATTTTAGCTAAGACATCATGCAGTGCAAGTGTCTCAGAAACAAGATGAAGGCAAGAAAACACTCTATGTCTGTAAAAATTACAAAGTTTATGACCATTATACTTCTACAGAGCTTGCTCACATTTTATGTTCAATGCCAACTACAGAGAATAGAAGCAAATCTCACCACTAACTTCTCAGAATTCATCAAGGCACTGCCATTGCCTGCATTAAGATCGAAGCTCTTGAATGGGCTCAAAGGGCCCATGATGAAATGCCAATTGCCTCCCTTTGTAGTCTCTCGACTTATGCAGCTTACTAGGCTCCAGAAATAATGACATTCTTAATATGTGTCTTTTCCCTTCTGCCTGTCAAAATTTTCTTTTTAGAAGTATCCTAGAGCCCTGGAGCCAGATTGCATGGCTGGAAATCTGATTTCACCACTCCTAG
Organism: Rhinolophus sinicus; assembly: GCF_057876585.1. Lineage (NCBI taxonomy): Eukaryota > Metazoa > Chordata > Mammalia > Chiroptera > Rhinolophidae > Rhinolophus > Rhinolophus sinicus. Next base: position 124,749,412 of record NC_142515.1, read on the forward strand.
CAGTGGAACATCTAAACATTTACATGAACATCCCAGGTCTCAACTGCCCCATCTGTAAAACGGGGTCTCACACGATGGTTGTGGGGATTAAATGAGATAATACATGTAGCTACAACCTTACCTGCCCACAGAAGGAAGTATTTTATATGTCATGATTGTTTTGTTACTTTAGAAGGTAATCAAAAATATGTACTGAATGAATGAACAGCATTACTTGTTAAACAGAAGGAGTGGCATAGTGGTTTCAGAGGCTGACAAACCTGGATTTGAATCCTACTTTCATTTCCCTTTCTATCTTTCTCTGTGTCTCATACACACACACACACACACACACACACACACACACACACACACAAAGGAAGCATAAAACACAGACATCAAAAGCCATTTAGAATAAGAGGTAAGCATCCTTTTATTAACTCTTAAGACCTTAAACATGTGAAGAAAAGAAAGAGGAGGCCATGTAACAAAAAGTTCCATTATGTTCTGTCTCCTCAGTGTAAGGCGGAATGGGATGTGTAACACATTTGGAAACGCCCCGTGAGTGTTTTAAATGAACATATTTGAGACTATAAAGCAGGAAGCGACTTTACTGACATTTAACATTTCTGTCACCTTCTCTGTTGTGCAGCCTTCCATGAATTGCCATGCCTTCTCCCGCTTCCGCTGCAGAGCTCGACAACACTCCACATGTTGTATACGTGCACAAACCCTTCCTCCTCTCCTCTGATCCGTGCTCCACCCCTGGAATCTGGCGTCTAGCCAACCTGTCCACCAACTCTGGTATTGGTAAGTTCTCCAGTATCTCCCAACTCCTGAACCCAAAGGATCCACATACCCGACCCTTACCTTAAAAGATCTCTTAGATGGATTTCTGGATTCCGAAACCCTCCAACCTCTTGACTTCTCTCTTCTCATCACTCCCTTTAGGATTTCCCCAAACTACCCTACATTTTTCTTCCTTATCCGTCTCTCCTTTCCTAACATCTAAATACTGCCCTCCTCAGAACTTGGCTTTGGCTCTCTGCTCTTCTCTCGCTCTATTCTCTCTCTAAGTAATCTCACCAGCCCTCAGGATGTGAAGGACCACGTATATGCTGATGCCTTCCAAATGGCATCTTTAGGCCAACTGACAACTCTGATAACTACCACAGATGTGGCAAATTTACTGTGTCCAAAGTGAGCTGCAGGTTCCTCCCCCGGTAATGTGTTCCTCCTCTAGGCTGCCCTTCCATACAAACGGTACCTGCATCATTTGCTGCTCATTCCAGAACTCTAGAAGTCATTCTTGGTTCTTCAGCATTCCCTATACTTCCCCCACAACCCTACTCAATCATTCAACAATATTTATAAAAGCTACCTCTAAAATACGTCCCTGATCTAACAATTCTCTCCACCGTCATTTCCATGATCATTCTGCTTCAAGACAGAATTATATCTCACTAGGATTACAGAGGTAGCCTTCTTTTTTAATGTTTCTTTGAACAGCTTTATCAAGTATAACTGATAAACAAGAGGACTGGACATAGTCAATGTTTATAATTGGGTCTCTACACTCCTACGGCTGAACCCCTCCTATCCATTCTCCACACTACCGTCCCAGTGATCTTAATGCGAGCTCCTCCTAAAGTCATTTGAAGGTCACCAGGAATTCTCTTACTCATGTTTTCTCTACTCTGAGGAGGTAACTATAACTTTTTTATTTCGATTTTTCTTCTTGAAATATTTACATCATTTCTAAACATTCATAAAATACTCTCAGTTTTCTTTGGAGGTCATTAACATAGTGATTGAATTAGCAGTAGTATTTCAAATTAAGCTTTCCAAAAGAGCTTTTGATTTGGATTTAATAAGACCACTATTATTTTACTATCTAAAAATAAAATCCAATTATGGTTGCTAAGATATAATAAGGCATTTCATTTATTTACATTGGATGAGTTAACATAAAGGATATATAATGACATATTTGTTTTCCTCTAGTAAGTTCTAAATAACTTTTTAATATTTAAGTGAAGGACACATTTAGAAATAAATATTCTTACAATGAATTCTTACTGAGAGATGTTATTTCTCCTGTTTTGAACACTCTTCATATTTTGGCTTATAGATAATTAATATTTGTGTAAAAAAAAAAAATAGCAAGTTAACTAAGAGTAGCATTTGTCCCTCATTATTTTGCTAAAAAATATAGAGGCAGTTATTTTGGTTTCTGATGGTACCTGACTCTATATATGTGTTGCTTATGAAAAGAAGAATAAGGGTGATCTGACTGAGCAGCATATTGTTATGGGTGCATAAGTCTATGTCTCAAGCACACATACACCTAAATAGAAAACATAAATGTTTAAGTCAAGGGGGAAAATCAATCATTTAAGTTATTTGACATTTCATGGGAAAAATTTGCAACTTTAGTCTTTGACTGAATTTTACTGTTTGATACAAGAACTGTGTTTGGTAGACACTTTGAAATGAACATAGTGACCTGAGGCAATGTAAAGAATTTTTTTTTTACTTCTGTACAATCACTGAAAATGTAATATCATCAATGTTTGCTTTGTATCACATATAGACATGATCCTCATCACATATTTACAAAGGAAAGTGTAAATGACCTAAATACTTTCAAACAAATGGCATTTGCATATTTTTTATCTGACTTATCTGTGTTAATCACTTATATTTACTGAATTCATCAAGTATTTGCCCGGTTCTCCTGTTCTCTGTACACATAGTAATAAGTAAGAAAGAAAGTATAACTAATAATGGTTGGTCAGGACTCACTGGTTTGTCATGTTGGCTTAAGCGTCATAGTGCGACCTGGTCCTTGGTGGGAGTGAAGTAAGAGCTGGTCAAAATGGCGGCATCTTCTAAATTTAGCATGGCTTTGAGGGAAAGAAACTGAAAATTTACTTTTTAATAGGATCAGCAGGAAATCAAGAATGGAATGACATAATTTATCATCGAAAGCAAGACATTTCTGAAAGTGAAAGAGGATTGTTAGCAATTATGTCAAGACAACAGAAATAAAGTGATACCGTCCCACACAGAACAAGATGTAAGGTCACCCGAAGATAGTTTCACGGTAAGGAAATAGAAAGCCGAGATCAGGATAAGAATAAGTTCCAGGAGGAATGACTATTTCTCAATTGCTGTCAGGTAACAGAGACCTAAATGATTGTCTCTAGTGATAAATGCGACAGGAGATGCCATTCTGTGATACAGCAGCCAGATAAAATACAGGACTCCAGTTCATTTGAATTTCAGATAAACAAATAATTTCTCAGTATAAGAATGTGTCAAACAATATTTGGGACATAGTTTATAATTTAAAAATTTCTCATTATCTGAAATTAAAATTCAACTGTGAGCCCTGTATTTTTATTTTCTACATTTGACAACACTATCGGGACCCCAAGGTCTGTTTCTAAATAACTTTCTGAGCTTGCAGAGACCACCAAGTAGGGACTGTGTAATTCCAAACCCAAGATTCCTTGCAAGATCTACAGTTTTTTGGGGTTTTCTTGGTTACTGTTTTGTTTGTTTGTTTGTTTGTTTGTTTTTCTAAAACTGGTTGAATTATTTGGCAAAATAGGAAGGCCCTTCTGAGATGCTTAGCACAAGACTCAGTGTCTGGAAGCTGCTGGTCAAAATGTAGGTACAGTCATGCTTGGGGAATGACTGAGCGACTCGCCCTTTGCTGGTATCAGGATTCTAGAAGGAAACGCAATCTGTAAGCACACTGAATGCATAGAAGGAAACCTCAAGAGGAGCGGTCCAACCAAAGAGCCAGTACAAACTAGGGTTATGTTCTGATGGGCCAAATGGGTCAGAATTGAGTCCTCAGGCTCATTCAAGCCATGAGAGCTCAAAAAGCAGGTCCTAAAATGGGAACAGAAACAAAGCTCAAAGCCAGAAAGCAGGACTGTGAAATAGAGTCAGGGAGTTTCAATGTTTAAGAAAAAAATAGAGACGGGTTAGAAGTACCTAGGAGGAGAACAGGCAGGTCAAGGCGATATCCTCTGTTGGGACTGGAATATCTATAATTTAGAAGCATTCATCTTTCTGAATGACCTTTATTTACTCCACCTAACACATTGTATTTTGTATAAGGAATGGCCAACTTTAATAGCAATAATAATGTCAATAGTAATAATACTAATAGTAGTAATAGCTAATTGATATTGAGCTCTTACTGTGCACCAGAGGATTTTCTTTGGATTAATTTCCTTAATTACCAAGTTCCTTCATCCCTCTGTCTTGATTTGATTTTATTTAGAAAGGGGGCAATTAGAAGGGGCTCCCTTACAGTGTTGTACAAATGAAATGAGATGTGTGTAAAAAGTTTAGCATCATACAGACCTGGTACACAATAAGTAGGGAATAAACAGCAAATGTTACAATTTAGGAAAGCCTTAGTATTGAAAGATGGAAAGGAAACAAAATTTTCTGTTCCTGTAGTTTTTGCATTGATTAATTTTCCTCATAGTTTTCCATTTGAATATTGTATCAGATCTGAATTATGTGTCTCCAGAGAGTTCTTCATATCCACCTGCCACCTATACCCTCTGATAGATGAAAATAAACCACTAGACTGTGTTTCCACATGCTCAGTGGAAAGCCCTAGCTACCACCACATCGGGAGATAGAGACTGGAGTACCACCGGCTATGTCCTGGCCTGGCCAGCACCTTAGCCCCCTTGGCAGGAAGCAGAGCAGCTGCAGTGCCCAAGTCCATTGTGAATGAATCCAGGGAGGATTTATTTGCTTCCACCACTTCTGGGTTCAACTGAAGCGTCATAAAACACAGCATTAAGTCTCTCTGATTTCCCGAAGGGGATGGGAAACATAATCTAGGGGTGTAAGGGAATTGATAACCTATGAGGTAAACATTGACCACTGGAGACAAAATACAAGGAGGAGCTAGCAGACAAAGTTTTCAGCCTTCAAAACCCACATGCACTTCTGTAAATTACACTAGGATCATATAATACATCTCCAGAGACATCACATGTGACCAAGCAGCTGGCTGCATAGTGTTTACTTATAAAAGAGTATGGTCAGCTCAGTCACACAAAGCTTGTATATCTTTCTTTCTTTCTTTCTCTTTCTTTCTTTCTTTCTTTCTTTCTTTCTTTCTTTCTTTCTTCCTTCCTTCCTTCCTTCCTTCCTTCCTTCCTTCCTTCCTTCCTTCCTTCCTTCCTTTCTTTCTCTCTTTCTTTTATTTTCTTACTTCATCTTCCCCTCACTCTTACTTCCTTGGGATTAAAAATTCCATAGATAGATGAGAGAGAGAGAGAGAGACAGACAGACAGACAGACAGACAGACAGATAGATATTTAAATCCGAGTAGTTTGCCTCAAGCTATCTTACTAGAAAATCCAGGCCAAGATAATTGGTATCAAGAAAAGAAACAAAATTTTCTTCATAATCGTCTATCTATCCATCTATCTATGTATCTATCTAACTTTTTAATCCTAGGGAAGTAAGAGAGATGGGGGAAAAGAAGTAAGACCAAAAAAAACCCAAAAAACTAAATACCAGACTCTACAAAAACTGATCCTTAAGTGGGATTATAGAATAGATAATCACCTCATCATAAGTCAGTGATAGAGACCCCATTTCTGATGATAAATGAGTAATTCCACTAGAATGAGTGGTATCATTTTTTTAAAAACTGCATGTGATTGATATGGGAGCAACAATAATCCACTTTCTGGAGGAAAAGTGCCTCCCTTGTCTTGACCTTTGAAGTTGATCCTAATTGTTTGTCAAGGTGGCCCCTCATTCCTGGACTTGAAAATATCTTACTTTAACAAGTTGGGAATTCTGGAACTCCCTTAACATAGGTGGAAAGAAAGAATCAAAAAGCACGGGGAAGTGGGGGTAGGATGGATATATTATGTAAAATCTGAAAATAAACCACTAGACTGTGTCCTTCAAGAATACCCAGAAGACACTTCCTTTACTAAGGCAATAAGAAAATCACTGGTGAGGGAAGCACTAGCATATTTGGTGCAGCTGTCCTATGCAGGCTGGTGTTAGGTGGGAAACACTAACATGGAAATGAGCCCCCTATAATTAGTGGTGATGATAAGATTCCTAAATGTCAATGCTGGCAGAACTTAACCATTTGAGGCAGTGTGGACATAATTATTAAATTGGCATTAAGACTAGAACAGCAATCAGAACATCTCTGCCTAAGTTATCTGTAGTAACAGCTAATATATCATGGTGCCCCAGGGGGGAGATAGCTTGACAGCATAATACATGTTGCTTAATTTACATGGGCAAACAATCAAGAGCTGGCAATCAGAAGGCTTGCAGCAACCACCGCAACTGAAAATTTTAGTCCCTCAACCTGTTCCCGATCTAAGTCAGTTTGCAGATTCAGAATCCATTGATTAAAGGGAAGGTTCATTCCCATTGACAAATACTCCTGTGATATGAATGCAAGTATATTCTTATGATCCTTCCACTTGTCGTGATAACAATGAACTGGGAAAGTGAGGAAATCCAACAGTTAGAAAAGGTTAGCTACCTTCCGAGGTCTAAGGTGACACTAAGACCAGGAGATCCAAAATGCCAACACTGTCCTAGGATTGATTAGAGTGGGAGTTTATGAAGGCCAGGTGAAAAATGGAGTTTGGGTCCCAGTCTGACTCACACAGGGCACAATGGACACATCCTGCAATTATTTCCCAGTCACTGAATATATATTTGAGAGTGATATACTTACAAGCAGGAAGAACTCAAATTGGCTTTTGTATTTATATTTGTAGAGCAGGGGCCATTATATTAATATTAGGAAGAATTAGATAGAAATTCCTGATATCCACCCACCAATAGTCAAGGTAGCAAATTGAAAACAATCTTCATACAGAAAGGAATTGCAGAAATGCATCCATCATCAAAGGCTTGAGGATTTAGGGTAATGGCAGCCATCACAGAACTGTTGAGTTAATCTGTGAGACTCCTACAAAGACAAAACATGATCATAGTAAATAATGGTGGACTATTTATTATATGCTTCACTAGTTGGTGGCCTTAATCATAATTGCTTTGCCAGATGCATATCTTTAATGGAGTACATCAACAAAACATCTGGTGTTTAGTGTGGTCGTATTCGTGTAGCCAATGTCTTGGGAGGATTAGAATAAGGTTACATTTACATGGCAAGGATAGCAGTATACAGTCACAGGAATGCCTTACAACTATGTCAACACTTGGGTTCTTTGTCATAATATAGTCTGCAGGAATTTTGTCTTTTAATTCCACACACTATATTGACACCATGGCAATAGCGCTGTCCTAATAAGACACAGGCATGCTGAAGGGTAGAAAATCAACCCTACAAACCTTCAGGTACCTGCCATATCAGTTAAGTTTTTACAATTTGAATGTTCTGGTGCATATTAGCGTATTACATCTGAAGTAAAAGATAAGTTAATATACTTCAAACTTCCTACAACTCAAAGGGTGTAGTACAGTGTAGGCACCTTGGGTTTTGGAGGTATCACTTTGGATTTTGGAGGGACTATTGTTCCAATCATTTATGTGGTGAATTTGAAGGCTAAAAATTAAAGTGGGGTTGACAGTAACAGAGGACTCTGCAGCCTGAACAAGCTTCCCTGATTCAGAACACACATCCTAGTGAACCCAATGGCACTAGAAGTATTCTTGGTATGTAAAGAAGTTATGTAGAGAGTCTGCAGTAAATAAAAATGTTTCCGGTGGACAGAACTGCAAGTCAGACACTTAGAAATTCATTGTAAACACAAAGAGAAAGATAGTGGGGGTATAACTATCCACTGAATCTTGGGCAGTGGTGAATGGCTTGGCCAGTTAATCAGGAGTTTGACAAAAATAAGGCTGAAAAACATGGGAAAAGAGTCTTAGGGATAATATACATGATGGAAATGGACACAGAACATGCAGATCTGTATACCTCATGTTAATGCTGCAAAGAAAACCTCCACCTCAAAGGAAGCTCTCCCTACATGATGCTGTCTCCTATGGTATTCTCTCAGGCACTCTAGTGCTTGAATAATGACCTATTGTCACCAGGACCATGATGACAAGGATGGAGCGATGCAGGGATCCAACAGTGTGGGCTCCTCCTCACAGTGTTTTCTGAGTATTGTTACTGCCCAACTTTCCAACAGGAAAAATTAAACCGAGCCCTTCACATGGGAGAGAGACTAATGAATCAGCTGTTGATTTCATTGGGTCTCTTCTACTTTGGAGCAAACAGTGATATGACTTTACTGGAATCAACATAAATTTTGGAGATGGGTTTACATGCCCTGCCCACAGAGACAGACATGTTAAATCTGAAGGTAAAGAAAGTTAGGCCAGATATTTTACTTTACCTTTGACCTATAAAAAAGGCTTTTACAATCAAGACAAAAAAACGAGACAAAAAAAAAAAACACTCAGCCATTCATAATACTCAGGCCTGAGGAGTTATAATATGCTTCATGCACAAAGAAATTTCTCACATTAAAAAAACAGAATACAAAAAATGCCAGAGAAAAACTGCTGATTAACCTTAGCCAAGGTGCTACTAAGACAAAGCCTAGGATGGAGCTAATATTCTAGCCTCCCTCACGAACTAATAGCCGTAAGAGGAGCTGGTCCTGATCCTGGATGTCTGAGTGCTGGGAGGAGGGAGTGGAGGGCACACAGAGATGTATGGGGTAAAATGAGATATCTTCTTATATTTTTTCAAGAGGCATCTGTTTCATGAAGTAAAGTCCGGGTATTTATGAAGCAGGGTCTGGATCAGATTATGTTTCAGTCAGGATCCCCACAGTAAAGGTATGGTACACCTAAAGAGGGTAATTCAAAAAGGATTTAATAAAGGATTCATTTACAAAAGGATGGGCATGGTTTAAGGAAACAAGAAGGGATCCTGCAATACCGCTATCCCCTTACCACCATCAGGTCCCAGGAGAAAAAGTGATGGGACAGTGACTAGACACCAGAATGAGAAAATCTGTGGTGAGGTCCACCTTGAGAAGAACTGTAACCTTTAACTTTTGCCGTGACAGTCAGATATATCAGAATGAATATATCTGAAATTTTTGTACATAAAAATAAGGTCATTTATGTACAAAGCAGCTCAAATTGTTATTATTAAATGCATAAAATAGTCAAAATATCAACTTTTTGTTTTTTGTGGCTTTCTGACACATTTTGAAAAAAAGACCTTGAAATCAATTAATGCAGTGAAAGAGTTAAGACATGTAACCAGGACACTAGGCAGAGAGGGAGCAAGGAGAGTAAAATCATAGCCTCACTCTCTTCCTCCGCTCCTATCTTCTGCAGGGCAATCCACTGGCTTAATCTAATCAAGATCAGAGGGCAGTAGAGTCCATCAATGAACTCCGTACAAGTCACCCTTCCAGGAGTGTAACCCAGCTGAGAAAGGTAGAAAGCACATTTGCAAGAGCAAACGGAAGATATTCATTCAGCACAGGCGGAATTTCACAGCACTGTACATTTCTTTGAGTTAGTCTAGTTCTCCCAGGATAAAATTTCTCCCTAAGTATGGATGGAAAGTATCTAAAAATTCCCAGTGTGTGGAATAAAATACATAGAAATGGAGTACTCTTAAATGTACATTGTTAGATGAAAGCAACTAGTCTGTAAAGGCCATCTACTATAACTGGACAATTAAGTAAACAGATGACAGAAAGTAGGAGTCAAAATGAACAAACTTAAATATTAATCTCATCCAAAACCACCCTCACAAAAATAGCTAGAATAATGTTTGACCACGTCGCTGGGCACTGGGGCTAGCCAAGTTAACATGTAACCTCAGCCATCACACCTTCTAGTATATGTGCTGCCGAAGCGAGCACACATCACACCTTCTTAATTGACTTAAAGAGAGCAAGACTGCCCTTTTTCTTCTCTCCAAAATAAGAGATAAAAATCCAATGCCCTTCCTCTGGGTCTATGTCACACTATCAGCTATTGACATTCCTGTTCCAAGCAGTTCCTCCAGAATGTCTAGACTCCTCTTTAGGTAGGCTGGTTAAGGGTTAGTGGGGGTGACAGTTACAGAAAGTTTGGAAAGCCCTATAACCTTGGAAACAGGACTCTGACGTCTTTAAAATGCAGGTGCACCTATCTTCTTCAACTTTAGGAATCAGCTGATACTCCTGTATAGAAGAAGTCCTATTGAACATGCTGGCAACTGCAACACAGTATGTTAAATATGATGATAAAGGAGGGGAAGATGTATTAGGGGTATTTAGAAAGCTTTCTAAGCCAGACTGCAGAGCTTGGGGAAGGCTTAGCCCATTTGGACTAAGCTAGGCTGAGCCAAAGACATGGAAATTCCAAGATGCGGACATGTTTGTGCGTCCTGACCAACGGAGGATGCCTTTCTTGCTGAGCATCGTTACGGTGACAGAGCCCCTACAGCCACGTCTTTGGAGTTACTTGGTGTTGATTTCTTTTTTTTTTTTCTTTTTTGTTTTAATTTTATTTTATTAAATTTATTGGGGTGACAATTGTTAGTAAAATTACATAGATTTCAGGTGTACAATTCTGTATTACATCATCTATAAATCCCATTGTGTATTCATCACCCAGAGTCAGTTCTCCTTCCATCACCATATATTCGATCCCCCTTACCCTCATCTCCTGTGTTGATTTCTTAGCTGTACCTCCCAAGGACACAATGGGTCCTCAGATTGTTTTTCTCTAACTGCTAATAATATTCGAAAGTCATTAAAAGAAAGAAAAAAAAAGAAACTAAACTAAGCCTGCACTAGTACATATAAAATCATGTCTTCATTTTTCTAATTTCTTAGAAAATTACAACCTAAATAGGTGCGCTCTCCGCTGAAATCTATAATATGCCTTTATTCTATTACATTTATTTTGTTATAATATACAGTACTACCATCCCTCTCCATGTTTATACTTTACTTCTACACACACACACACACACACACACACACAAAGATTGAGAATATATACCAGAGGGTAAGGGGGGTGGGGGGTGGGAGATGAGGGTAAGGGGGATCAAACATATGGTGATGGAAGGAGAAATGACTCTGGGTGATGAACACACAATGGGATTTATAGATGATATAATACAGAATTGTACACCTGAAATCTATGTAATTTTACTAACAATTGTCACCCCAATAAATTTAATAATAAAAAAAAAAAGATTGTGAATATATCTTGCACTACTGCTGACCACCTATGGTGTGGTAACTGTGGTTTGCTGGGAAAATAAATGTGAATTGCTAATTGGAATGACCAAAAATTCATTCATTCATTCATTCACTCATTCATTTATTCATTCATTCTAAAAATACCGAGTTAGTACCCTGAGGTGTCCTAGGTTCGGTGCTCAGAGTGGTCGATGCTCCCATGTGTAAACATAATGCCTGCCTTGACGAGCTCCCAGTGTAAGGGCGGGACGGACAAGGAGCTGGGCAACGTGAGTAGTGTAAATAGTACCAAGATGGAAGTTGAGCAGAAGGCACTAAACGAGCACTTCAGTTTTCATTTCTACTGTAGGTCGTGTGGATCAAGAGCTTTCACTCTTCACAGTTTAAGTAATGCTGCCATTACTTTCTCCATAACTGTCCCAAAGTCAATTTGATTTTCAAGTGTATAAATGCAACTGTCTAAATATAGTGTGTCAAATAGTTTTATTTCTCATTGGTATTCTTCCTAATGGCGATAGAGAGAAGAGAACAGCCTGACCTTTCTCACAAAGTCTAAAGCATCTGCTATAATCCTCTAGAAAAATAAGAGCAAAGAACAGAAAATAGTGTGGATGGCAGACTAACACATAAATAAACTGTTTATACATGTTCTCAAAGTAGACTTGTTCAAATAGTTCAAAATTGTTTCTAAAGGATTATCTAGCCACAAACTTGGCAAAACAAGAGTGGTATAAATCAAACACTTTTACAAGATTTTTTTAAACTAATACTGTGTTTCTGTGAGCTGTCAATTAGCGAGCTCAAGGACTAAAAGTAAGTCAAATTAAAAACAAAACAAAACAATAGAACCCCTATTAGGTCTTAGTTTAGTAAAATAACTTTAATAAAAGTGTCCATTTTGGCCTTTTACAAAGACATTGTCACTTAAAATTGAAATTTCCTAATTTTTAGCTTTATTTCTCATTATGACTCTGAGGAACGCCTTTTAAAAATCATACTCTTCTATTTTAATGCAGCACCAAAGATGCAAATGAAATTTAAAACAACTTAGGAAAACTCAGGCTGTTTTGGCACTTATTTGGCTTCCATTTCTGGTTTTATTGGACAGACGAAAGGGACGTGAAAAAAAAAATTTAATTTACTGGTGTGTGTGAAGACTATCCAGAAATGGGTCAGTCATATGCTTAATTGCATAAGCAGACACTTATATATTCAAATTTTAAATTCAGAGAAAAATATTTTCCTTCTTTTTTTTTTTTTTTTTTTTTTTTTTTTTTTTAATTAAATTTATTGGGGTGACAATTGTTAGTAAAATTACATAGATTTCAGGTGTACAATTCTGTATTACATCATCTATAAATCCCATTGTATGTTCATCACCCAGAGTCAGTTCTTCCATCACCATATATTCGATCCCCCTTACCCTCACCCCCCCCAACCCCCCCACCCCCCTTACCCTCTGGCAACCACTAAACTATTGTCCGTGTCTATGAGTTTCTGTTTCTCATTTGTTTGTCTTGTTCTTTTGTTGTTTTTGGTTTATATACCACATATCAGTGAAATCACATGGTTCTCTGCTTTTTCTGTCTGACTTGTTTCGCTCAGCATTACTCTCTCAAGATCCATCCATGTTGTCACAAATGTTCCTATATCATCTTTTCTCACTGCCGAATAGTATTCCATTGTGTATATGTACCACAACTTCTTTATCCATTCATCTATCGAAGGACATTTTGGTTGTTTCCATGTCTTGGCCACCGTAAACAAAGCTGCAATGAACATTGGAGCACACGTGTCTTTATCTCTAAATGTTTTCAGATTTTTTGGGTAGATACCCAGGAGAGGGATTGCTGGGTCATACGGCAATTCTATTCGTAATTTTTTGAGGAACCTCCACACTGCCTTCCATAACGGCTGCACCAGTCTGCATTCCCACCAACAGTGTATGAGGGTTCCTTTTTCTCCACAACCTCTCCAACATTTGTTACTATTTGTCTTGTTGATGATAGCCATTCTGACTGGGGTGAGGTGATATCTCATTGTGGTTTTGATTTGCATTTCTCTGATGATTAGTGATGTTGAGCATTTTTTCATATGTTTATTTGCCATTTGTATGTCCTCTTTGGAGAAATGTCTCTTCAAGTCCTCTGCCCATTTTTCAATTGGGTTGTTTGTTTTTTTGTTGTTGAGTTGCATGAGTTCCTTGTATATTCTGGATACTAGCCCCTTATCGGAGGCACTGTTAGCAAAAATCTTCTCCCATTCAGTTGGTGGCCTCTTTATTTTGTCAATGGTTTCTTTTGCTGTGCAGAAGCTTTTAAGTTTCATATAGTCCCATTCGTTTATTTTAGCTTTTACTTCCATTGCCTTTGGAGTCAAGTTCATAAAATGCTCTTTGAACCCAAGGTCCATAAGTTTAGTACCTATGTTTTCTTCTATGCAGTTTATTGTGTCAGGTCTTATGCTTTAGTCTTTGATCCATTTTGAATTAACTTTGGTACATGGTGACAAATAGCAGTCCAGTTTCATTCTTTTGCACGTGGCTATCCAATTCTCCCAGCACCATTTATTGAAGAGGCTGTCTTTGCTCCATTGTATGTTTTTAGCTTCTTTGTCAAAAATTATCTGTCCATATTTATGTGGTTTTATTTCTGGGTTCTCAATTCTATTCCATTGGTCTATGTGTCTGTTTTTCTGCCAATACCATGCTGTTTTGATTATTGTAGCCCTGTAATACAAGCCAAAGTCAGGAAGTGTGATACCTCCATTATAGTTCTTTTTTCTTAAGATTGCTTTGGCTATTCGGGGTCTTTTGTGGTTCCAAACAAATCTGATGATTTTTTGTTCTATTTCTTTAAAATATGCCATTGGGATTTTGATGGGGATTGCATTGAATCTGTATATTGCTTTGGGTAATATGGCCATTTTAACTATGTTGATTCTTCCAATCCATGAGCACGGAATGTCTTTCCATTTCTTTGTGTCTTCTTCAATTTCTTTCAAAAATGTCTTATAGTTTTCAGCATATAGGTCTTTCACATCCTTGGTTAAGTTTATTCCTAGGTATTTTATTCTTTTTGCTGCAATTGCAAAAGGAATTGTTTTTTGTATTTCTTTTTCTGAGATTTCATTGTTAGTATATAGGAAGGCAATGGACTTTTGTGCGTTGATTTTGTAGCCAGCAACTTTACTGTATTCGTTGATTGTTTCTAATAGCTTTTTGGTGGAGTCTTTAGGGTTTTCTATATATAGCATCATGTCATCTGCAAAGAGTGATAATTTAACTTCTTCATTCCCAATTTGGATGCCTTTTATTTCTTTCTCTTGCCTGATTGCTCTGGCAAGGACTTCCAACACTATGTTGAAAAGCAGAGGTGATAGGGGACATCCCTGTCGTGTTCCTGAACGTAGAGCAAAGGGCTTCATCTTTTCTCCATTAATTATGAGATTAGCAGAGGGCTTCTCATATATGGCCTTTATTATGTTAAGGTATTTTCCTTCTATACCCATTTTATTAAGTGTTTTAATCATAAATGGATGTTGTATCTTGTCAAATGCTTTTTCTGCATCAATTGATATAATCATATGATTTTTGTCCTTTATTTTGTTTATGTGATGTATCACATTGATGGATTTGCGGATGTTGAACCATCCTTGTGCCCCGGGGATGAACCCCACTTGGTCGTGATGAATAATCTTTTTAATGCATTGTTGTATTCTATTTGCTAGAATTTTATTTAGGATTTTTGCATCGGTATTCATTAGAGATATTGGTCTGTAGTTTTCTTTTTTTGTGCTGTCCTTACCAGGTTTTGGTATCAGGGTAATGTTGGCCTCATAAAATGAGTTAGGGAGTACTGTCTCTTCTTCAATTTTTTGGAAGAGTTTGTGCAGAATTGGTATTAGATCCTCTTTGAAGGTTTGGTAGAATTCACTAGTGAAGCCATCTGGTCCCGGACTTTTGCTTTTGGGAAGGTTTTGGATGACTGATTCAATTTCGTTACTGGTGATCGGTCTGTTTAGATTTTCCAGTTCTTCATGGTTCAGCCTTGGAAGGCTATATGTTTCTAAGAACTTGTCCATTTCTTCTAGGTTGTTGAATTTGGTGGCATATAGTCCTTCATAGTATTCTTGGATGATCCTTTGTATTTCTGTGGTGTCCGTGATAACTTCCCCTTTTACGTTTCTGATTTTGTTAATCAGTGTCTTCTCTCTTTTTATCTTAGTAAGTCTAGCCAAGGGTTTGTCAATTTTGTTAATCTTTTCAAAGAACCAGCTCTTTGTCACATTAATTTTTTCTATTGTCTTTTTGTTCTCTATTTCATTTATTTCTGCTTTAATTTTTATTATTTCCTTTCTTCTGCTGACCTTGGGTTTTACTTGTTCTTCTTTTTCTAGTTCTTTAAGGTGTAACATGAGGTTATTTATTTGGGAGTTTTCTTGTTTCTTGAGATAGGCCTGTAATGAGATAAATTTCCCTCTTAAAACTGCTTTCGCTGCATCCCAGAAATTTTGGTAGGATGTATTTTCATTGTCATTTGTTTCTATGTATCTTTTGATCTCTCCTCTAATTTCTTCTTTGACCCAGTCCTTCTTTAAAAGTATGTTGTTTAATCTCCATGTATTTGTGTTTTTTCCCACTTTCTTTTTACAGTTGATATCCAATTTCAAAGCCTTGTGATCAGAGAATATGCATGGTATGATTTCAATCTTCTTAAATTTGTTGAGACTGATTTTATGTCCCAATATATGGTCTATCCTTGAGAATGTTCCGTGTACACCAGAAAAGAATGTATAGTCTGATGTTTTAGGATGAAGTGCTCTATAAATGTCAATTATGTCCATTTCATCTAACGTGTCATTTAGGGCTACTATTTCGTTATTTATTTTCTGTTTGGATGATCTATCCATAGCTGTCAATGATGTATTTAAGTCCCCTAGTATAATTGTGTTTTGGTCGATTTCTCCCTTTAGTTCTGTTAGTAGTTGCTTGGTGTATTTCGGTGCTCCCTGATTGGGGGCATAAATATTGATGACTGTTATGTCTTCTTGTTGTACAGTCCCCTTCACCATTATGAAATGTCCATCTTTATCTCTTGTTATCTTTTTCACCTTGAAGTCTGTTTCATCTGATATCATTATGGCTACACCTGATTTTCTCTGGGTACCATTTGCTTGGAGTGTCAATTTCCACCCTTTCACTTTGAGTCTATGCTTGTCCTTGTAGCTGAGATGTGTCTCTTGGAGACAGCATATGGTTGGGTTTAGTTTTTTGATCCAATCTGCTACTCTGTGCCTTTTTATTGGCGAGTTCAGTCCATTTACATTTAGGGAGATTATTGATATGTGAGGATTTCCTGTCATTCTATCTTTAGTTTTCTGGTAAGGCTGTGTCTCCATTGTTTCTTTGCCTTTTTGTTGTTGTCTATTATTTCTGTGTGGTGGTATTCTATGATGTTTCCCTCTGTTTCTTCTTTTATTTCAGTATATATTTCAATTCTGGATTTATTTTGAGTGGTTACCCTTAAGTTTATGTAAAAGAAAGTTTGATATTTAGAGTATTCCATTTTCTTCAGCACGCTTACTTTCTCCATTCCCATATTCCGGTTCAGGCCTTTACTCTCCCCCTTTTTGAGTTTTGGTTGCCACAAATTGTCCCTGTTGATGGTGGTCGAATAGCCTCCTTTAGTATTTCTTGTAGTGCAGGTCGTGTATTAGAAAATTCCCTCAGCTTCTGTATGTCTGGAAAGGTCTTTATTCCTCCTTCATATCTAAAGGATATCTTTGCTGGATATATTATTCTTGGCTCATGATTTCTCTCTTTTAATAGTTTGAATATTTGGTTCCACTCCCTCCTGGCTTGTAGAGTTTCTGCTGAAAAATCTGATGATAATCTAATGGGCTTTCCTTTGTATGTTACCGTCTTCTTTTCCCTGGCTGCCTTGAGGATTCTTTCTTTGTCGTTGATTTTAGACAGCTTCAATACAATGTGCCTTGGAGAAGGCCTGTTGGGATTGAGGTAACTAGGTGTTCTATTTGCTTCTTGGATTCGAGGGTCCAGTTCTGTCCACAAATTTGGGAAGTTCTCATCGACAATTTGTTTGAATATATTCTCTGTTCCCTTCTCTCTTTCTTCTCCTTCTGGTATGCCCATTATTCTTATATTGCTCTTTCTGATGGAGTCAGAAAGTTCTTGTAGAGTTCTTTCATTTCTTTTAAGTCTCAAGTCTCTTTCTTCTTCTCTCTGTGTCATTTCCAGGTTTCTATCTTCGATGTCACTGACTCTTTCCTCCATCTGCTCAACTCTACTACCTAAGCTGGTTATTTCATTCTTAATTTCTTCTATTGAGTTCTTAATCTCCAGAAATTCTATTTGGTTCTTTTTTAAGATTTCAATCTCTCTCGTAAAATGCTCATGCTGTTCTTTGATTGAGTTTCTGAGTTCCTTTAACTGCCTATCTGTGTTTTCTTGTATCTCGTTGAGTTTTTTCAGAACTGCAATCTTGAATTCTCTGTCATTTAAGTCACATATTTCTGTATCTTTAAGTGCCTTCTCTGGAGATTTTTCACTTTCTTTCTTAGTTATCTTGTTGTCTTGGTTATTCATGGCGATTACTGGTTTACTATTTCTCTTCCTAGACATCTACAGGAGTGGCTTCTGCAACAGGCTGATAGAAAGCGGTCTTTCTTTTGTTTGCCAGTACTTGTTGGTAGAGTGTTTTATTATTTCTCCAACTGCAACTTATTTTCCTTCTCCCACACAGTAGTGCTATGTTTTCTCTGCACTATTCCAACTTCTCACACAATGGGGGGATTCCCTGGGAGACGGGCTTCTCCTCTGTTAATAGTTCATCTAAGTCACAGGGCGCAGTGTCCCGGTGGGTATGCGGAGAGCTTTTGATGTTCCAAAGCTCTTCCAGCTCCTGATTCAGAGCCCGTAGGTTTCAGCAGTTCTGTTTACTCCTGCAGGGATCCGCCCAGATAGGTGGGGTCAGAGGCGGGGTGAGTTGTGAGAGGTGGCCCAGAGCAATGGCGGCAACCACCACCAAAGCCGGTCCTGCTTCCACAGCTCTCTCCCCTTTGCTGGAACTAGTTGGGCTGTGAAATTGTGTTTGCAGTCCACAGTTCTCAAAACAGCAAATTTTCTGTTGTTTTGATCTGACACTGCTACTGTTTCGCTTCTAGCACAGGGCAGGTGGGGGCGGGGCGAGCTCTGGGAGGGGAGGGAGGGGGCGGCTAGTCTCAGTGCCTACGGCTCCGTTTTCTGCTCGGCAGTGCGGGCTTAAACCACCGTTTTCAGCCTTTTTCCCTCAGTCTTTTCTCCGAGGTCTCTGCCGTGAGCGTTGGGTTCAGCCGTGTTATATGCTGTCCCCTCAGCCCTGTGGAGCCCTGGCGGAGCCCTAGCAGTTCGATCTCCCGCAGCTGCGGTAGTTCCGGGAAGCAGCGAGCTCGGCGCACTGAGCTAGGTCTGCGTCCTCCGCCCGCGCGTCTCCGTCTCCGTGCACTTCTCCCTTTCCTCCTCCCCCGCTCGCGCGAATCTCCCACCTGTAGGTGATTTCAGTCGGTAGTGGGCCTCTTCGTGTTGCCTGTGTGCTGTGCAGGGAGTCCTTTGTGGAGTTTTTGTTGTTCGATTCGTTGTAAATTCCAGGGGAGCTTTACAGAGGCTCACCTCACGCCGCCATTTTTCCGGAAGTCCCAATATTTTCCTTCTTAAAACATATTTCCCCCTTAGACCTGTTGTTTTGTCCTTGTTCTGTATCTGCTTATCATTCTTTTAACATAAAGCACAATCCCAAAGGAGCGGAGCACTCAAGATTGGGAACACAGGAAGTGGACAGACCTCTGATATGGAGGTTTCAGAGAGGTGAGCTGTGGGTCAGAGGGAACAGCATGAGGCACGTGAGAAACCTGGGGAAGAAAGGCAAAAGCCCTTCAAAACAGAAGTAACATGGTCTACATCGTGATTTGTCTGAGGCTGGCTCCAACAGGAAGAATACCTATGCATCCAAGAGAGGACCACCTGATACGTCATTAAGCAAGTGAGCTCTGGAGTTGGATTCCTGCGTTCAAATCTAAGCTGTATGACCTGTGACTAGTTCTTAGCCAATCTGTGCCTCATGTTTTGTCACCTATTAAAGGGAAAATTCTACTATCCATCTCATAGTATTTAAGATGACTAAAGGCTTTCACACGAGTAAAGTGCTTAGAAGAGTGCCTTGCACACAATTAAACATTCAATAGGTATTAGTTACACTAATGCTACCAGAATCTGAGAAACCAGCACATTTATTGATCTTAGAGGTTAGGTCAGGTTCGACAACTGTGTTTCACCTCATTACTTTGGAGACCTAAAAACAAGGTTTAGAAGTGGTAAATGACTTGTTCAAAGTCACACAAGTGGTAAGTAGAAACAGGCAAGATGGTTTTCTGTCTAATCAGGACTACAGATCCAATAAAACACGAGAGCCTTCCAGATATATACTACTAGGAAAGGAGAACTATTATCCACTAGAGCAGTAATTTAGTAAACAAAAATATCTGATTTAAAAAGCTACTGCAATCACAGATCCAAGGTGGCAGAGTAGATACATACTGTGCCCACTTCCTTCCATGAACATACTAAAATTACAACTAAATTATAGAACAATCAACCTAGAGAACTATCTGAAGTCTGGCTGAACAGAAGTTTGATAACTAAGGATGTAAAGAAGAAGCCACATCAAGACTGGTAGGAGGGGCAGAGATGCAGAACAGGCTGGCCCCAGACCTCCATGTGGCTGTTGAGAATCAGAAGGGAGTTTCCTCCAGAGGAGTGAGGGACCCAAGCCCCACATCAGTCTCCCCAGCCCAGAGTACTGGTGTGGGGAAGAGGAGCCCCCACAACATCTGGCTGGGAAAAACAGTGGGGATTCCCACCATCTGAGTGGGACAGAAGGCTGAGAGAAGCCCAGATGTCCTCTTACATGGTCTGCTCACCAACTCACTCGCTTGCAGGCATTCACCTTGGGCTCCAGTGGAGGGACGGTGACTCAGGGGACGTCAGAGGCATATTTGGGGGTGGGGGGGGAAGACTGAGGTATGTGGCTTCAAGGGAAGGGCTGGAGGATAGTCACCGTTTTTGCTGTATGGGATCCTTCTGCCATCTTTCCTGCGTTGAGCCCACCCCACAGACCAAATCTGAATCTGATTGGCCTAGTTAGCTTCACTGCTCTGCCCTGCTGACTCATTGGAAACTCTCCCGGGGCCAGAGGCACTTTCTCCACAAGCAGCCAGCCCCTTCGCATTGCACTCTTTCTTGGAAAACTATCCGAGTCCACAGGACCTAGGTGGGTGGTGACTGGCATCTGTGTGCTCTGAGACATTTGCTAAGTAGCTCCAGGGAGTGTGGGAAAAAAGTGGAAAGGATTAGGAAGCACAAATTGGTTATTAAAAAGTAGTTATGGGAATGCAGGGTACAGCATAAGGAATATAGTCAATCACATTGTAATAAACTGTACATGGTGTCAGATGGGTACTAGATTTGTTGGGATGATAGATGAGAGGGGGTTGGAGGGCCTGGGGAAAAAGGTGAAGGGATTAAGAAATCAAGCTGATAGTTTCAAAATAGTCATGGGGATGTAAAGTAAAGCATAGGGAATATAGTCAATATAGAGTGCCAGGGGGGTACTAGACTAGTCAGTAGGTCACTTCTTTTTTGAGGGGAAGGAGCTGGATTTGCAGGGTTTTATTTTAATTTATCGGGGTGACAATGGTTAGTAAAATTACATAGGTTTCAAGTGCACATTCCTATATACATCTATATACAACATTGTGTACTCACCACCCAGAGTCAGTTCTCCTTCCATCACCATATATTGGAGATCACTTCTTAAATTTGTAAATGTCTAACCACTATTCTCTACACCTGAAATTAATATAAAATAATATTGAATTTCAACTGTAATTGAAAATTTTGAAAAGGAGGGAAAGGTGAAGGGGCATAAGAGGTCCAAATTTCCAGGTATGAAACAAGTAACTCATGGGGATGTAATAGAAAGCATAGGGAATATAGTCAATAATACTGTGATAGAATGATACAGGGTCAGATGGTTGCTGAACTTATCATGGTGATGACTTCTTTAGGTACATAATTATTGTATACCCCTGAAACTAATATAACATTGTATGTTAACTATATTTTTTAACAATATTTTTTTAAATATAAAAATAAAAAACTATTCAAAGGAACTGTGATCCTAACTTAAGGAAACTGCAAAATATAGATAAATCTCTGGAGCTGTAGAAATTGTCCGTACTCACAGATTTTATGCTAAAAACAGAAGAAAGAGGCCTGAGAAGAACAGATACAATAGCCTAATACAGTAGTCTAAAAATATACATAATTTTGAGACATTATAATGAGCCCTTCGGCACCATAGAGAAAAGCTCTATGGCAGTCTCTCAATATTAAAAATAAATAAATAAATAAATAAATAAATAAATAAATAAATAAATAAATAAAATAAGCAAGCTTGAAGGTTAGGTAAAATTTTCTAGGCTACAGCATGTTCTGTCTCTTCCCAAATCATCAGAGACCCATAATCTACTGGCATATGAGACACACCTTCATTTGGTCCATAAGACACATACGAATATCTTGATTTTGGAGCACTCTGGCCAAATGTCTGCAAAGTAAAAATATCCCAAATACTTCAAATTATAACTAAATGGCATTAGTCTCTTTTTTTCATACTGAGACTTAACTTGAAAATATAGCCCAATTTTTGCTTCTATCTTCTTCACGCTCCCCATGCAGTCATATCATTTGCACAATTATAGATAGAGTCAGATTGTGTCAGCAATTTCCTTTATGCAACCAGCATCGCAAATGTTTATAAGACTAGTTTTTGTGAGGGAAAAGTATGCTTTAAACTGAAACACAGCAAGTAAAAATTCCATCACTTGAGAGCAATTTCTTTTAATCTACCTTGCAAAAATGTGATGTGAATATATAAAAAGATACTAGCTAATTTAAGGCATATGACAAGGTAGTATAGAAAATGAGAAAAAAGGGATGGGTAAACCAGAAATGGACTCCAGAGAACAAATGTCTTTGAGATATGGGTCTTAATGGTGTATATTAAAAGAAATAATGATGTACACATAATATTTGGGCACATTGAATTTAATGGCATATGCATAAAAAGGGTGAACATAACATTTTGTGTCCACAGACACAGAAAAGCCTGTAGCAAAATTTCCTTTAATAAGCAGACAAATAATTGAGGCCAACATAAGAAATGTTAAAAATCTGACCACATGGCTTAATGTCTCTTCACAAGCTTTCACCACATGCAGAGAAATACCTAAAAAATATCTCTACACAACACACATTTCTTACCACTGCATATATTACCACTCCACATATCTGTTCAGAAAAGCATGTAAAAATGCATTTGTACATTCCCAATTATTTTAAGCACCATCTGAGAAAATCCTTGAGAATTAATTTTTCAACATTGACTATATTTAAGTGTAGGAAAGAAGGGAAATATTATCACTACAGATTTCTCAGAATTCTGAAACTGAGAGTACAAATAGTTCAAAAAATATTAGGAAAATGGCCTGAGATTCTAAATGAAAAGATATTTGAGAAGTTCAAGAGACTGCAAAACAAGGTTTCAGTTAAGTAAGAACATGTTAGCTCAACTATGAAGAAAAGCCACTAAATCCTCACAGGTTGCTCTTCTTCAGTACAATCAGATATTTAAATAATATACAAAAGGAAGTAAGGCATAACTAAGATAGAAACACAGACGTGCTGGTTAGACTCTGTGGTAGGGAGAATAATGGTCTCCCAAGATGTCCACACCCTAATCCCTGGAGCCCATGATAATGTAAAACTTACATGGCAAAAGGAATTTGCAGATAGGATTAAACTGAGATGGAGATATCCTGAATCATCAAGGTGGACACAATCTGGTCACATATCCTTAGAGGTGTAAATCCTTTCCCTGCTGCGGTCACAGCGTGAAGTGACTACAAAAGTAAAGTCAAAGAAATGTGATGTGACTAGTACTCAGTCTGTCACTGTTGGCTTTGAAGATGAAGTAAGGGGGCCAAACAATGTAGGTGGCCTCAAGAAGCTGGAAAAAAAAAGCAAGGATTCTTCCTGAGAACCACCAAAAGGAATGCAGACCTGCATACACCTTGATCTAAGCCCAGTGAGGTCAGTGTTGGACTTCTAAACTACAGAACTATAAGATAATAAGCCGGTTGTATTTTAAATTTGTGGTCATTTGTTACAGCAGCAATAAAAAACGGATATGATTATAGCCAAATGAGTTTAGGGTTAAGGAAAATTCTTAGGAGAAAAAAAAAAGATAATTTAAACTGTGTTCTGAGAATGAAAAAAAAAACAAAAGGAAAAGTAATGACAAAATGAGGAAATGACAAAAAAGGAGGACAGGGCGAGGCAGAGGAGAAATGACAGAAAAAGCAGAATTAACTGAGGAAATGTATGTTAAACTGGTTGGTACAAGGCAAAGCACTAGACTAATACTAAACAATACATCCATAGAGTTGGAATTCTTAGAGATCTGGGACTAAGTCTTATTTGTCTAAATAACGACAATCCTGAACACAAATTGAGTAGACCCTCAGTTTTTATTAGCAATGTTCATCTTGCATTATGCTCCTGAAACCGCCAGCAGACAGAATAAGCTCAGAGCAGAAGTCATTTTCAAAATGTTGTCCAAAGGACTTTTAGTCAAAGATCTAAACGAGTCTATACTTTCTAGCCTGGGTGGTTTCTTGGCGGGATATTTAGAGGTTATTCTCATAAAGACCATAAAAATTTGAATAGTCAGAGATTGGCAAAGGAGCTAGATGATTAAAGATGGATAAAATTAGTTCTGACTGTAAAACAAAAAGTGAAGAAGGCGATTTACACATTATAAACTATGAGGTTAAGGTTAATAGGAATGATTCTCAAGATGACAATTAAAAATATTTTTGATAGCTAAAGAAATGTAACATTTAATTATAAAACGCTGACTTAGATTCCATAAGAATAGACTTACTGATTTATTTTGTTTTAGTTTTTTGGCAAGGTTGCCATTCTTAAAAATTAGAGAAATTCTTAAAATATAGTGCTTCTGGATTTTAATAGATTTTTAACAAAGTTTCACAAAATATTCCTGGGAGCAAGATGGAGACATGGGGCTAGAGAATTCATCGTTTAGGTGGACTTCGTCAAAGGCCACCGCAAATACTGGGAATTAAAGGGCACGTGCCTCTTGGAAGGAGATGTTTAAAAGCATGACCACCACACAACCCTCACTGACCTTGTCCTAAATAGTTCAACATTTTAGTAATATGCAAGATGAGCATATAGATGGAAAGTTGATGAAATAAAACCAGAAGGAAGAGCAAATCTAGACAAAGGCCAAATCTAATTACACAAATTATGACAAAAACTATTTACAGAGAGACAATAAGTCATAGGATAAAGAAGTAAGGTTATTATGTTAATAGTGATAGTTCTGTCACTACTTGTTATGTTATCTTGGGAATGTTACCTGAGCTTTCTTTATACCAGTTACTCCATCTATAAAATAGAAATGAAAATAATGTCTACCATATTTAAAAAGATGGTCTATGTGAAAAAAACAAAATTTTAAGCACTAAACATATATATTTTTATTATTAAATGCAAAATAATCTACAATAAAATAAAAACAATGGGAGCTTAGCATAAGGAATTCATTTATTTATTTGTTTATTTATTTTTATTTGTATTATATATATTTTATAACATATATATATATATACACATATATATATCTCTTAGAAGCCATGCAAGAGAAAAAAATGCAAGAATTTTATATAACTGTAACTTTAGTAAAATATAACGATTAGCTGTGTCTGCCAAAATAGATAATGTAATGTAAGCTTTGGTGATGGATAAAAAATGTTTGAGTCAAAGGGACTTTAAGTCAAAGATCTAAATGAGTCTATAGTTTCTATCCCAGGTGATTTCTAAGCTGGTTCGACTATTCCTGGGGAACTTCACTCAGTGCTATACACTGAATTTTGAGAAAAAAACAGACAAATTATGGTCAGGCATTCAGATGAAAGAGACCAGAGGATGAGAAAAATAATATTATGAGAAATGCTAAAGCAATGAGGATATTCAGCTAAAGAAAGAGAAGAGTCAGCCATCTTCATATAGTTGGATGGCTGTCATAAGACACTGGTTTTAGGATTCTCTAAGAAAAGAATGAGAACCAATGAGTAGAAGTAGGTAGAAGTAGTGGGTAGTTAGGTTTCAGGTCAACATAAACTTGTGACAATAATAATAATAATAATAATAATAATAATAATAATAAAAAAGAGAAGTAGAAGAAGACCAACGACAGCAGCTAATGCTTATATAATGCCTACTAATGCCGAGCACTGTTGTAAGTACTATGTAATAAGCAGTTTAATCCTTATAACAATCCTGTAAGAAGGTACCAACATTGTCTATCATTGACAGTTGAGGTGTCTGATGCAGATATAGTCATATGACGTCTTGTTCAAATAGATGAACAAAATGACCTTGAGAATTTTTCCTTTCATTCATTTAGCAGCACTTCCTGGGCAATTTTTATGAGCCAAGTTCTGTGCTGGGTAGTTGAGATTAGCAGCATAAACTCTGATTAAGTTCCTACTTTCATGCAGTTGATAGACAGGTGGAGTGTACAGGCATTAGCCAAATAACTGATTGTAATTGTGACTGGTTCTACTAAGGAGAAGTACATGATAATATTAGAATATATCATGGGGGAAAAAGGATATATCATGAAGAATTGTTTTTTTTGTCTGAAATATCTAGGGCAATATTCTCGAGGAAAATACTTTTAACCCGTGTTTTGCCATCTATTGAAAACATGTATATAGTCACCCGTATGTTCACTCCCTTAGCCGTTGGTATATCATCAAGGTCCATGAGACCTAGTTTTATTTTTTGAACTTTTTTGATAAGAAGTTCTAAGTATTTGTAAGGACTGATATTCCTTGATACTTATTTTTTTTATTTTTTTATTAAAGGTCTTGCAAAAAACAAAGAGAAACATTTATTTAATGGAATGAAATACATTCTACCTCACAATTAAAATATGGGCTCATTCAACCTTTCTTATAAATCTAAGATAGTTTTTATCTTGAAACAATTTGCAATTTCATCATTCTAAGCATTGTTGCATAAATTATCATTGATTATTTTCAGCTAAAAAAGATTAAAATAATAAGAAAACAGAAAAAAAAATGATGGAATTATCTAGAAGGATTATGAAATAGCAAAACAAATCCTCACTATTGTATCATCCTTCAATTTTTATACTGAGTCGACCAAAGTGTTATATCATTATCTTTTAAGAAAAGATTAGAGAAGACTGGAGATACGATCTTTGTTGTCTGCTTTTAGCTCTCAGCGAACTCAGCTGAGAATGCAGAAATGTTATTTTCTTCTCATATTGGCAAGAGAAGAACATTGACAGAAGATGATGATTCACAATTATTTGATGACTCATAAGATGAATGTAAAGTGACTAATAACAGCTCTAGACTAGAATGATGATGATGAGACTAATAGTGTAAGTGAAATCTCAGACTACGAGTCTTCATATGACGATATTGTATATAAATATTCTCAAATTCAAAACCAATGAGTGAATGATATTTTTAAAGACAAAAGAAAAATAAATATAGTGGATTTATTCACTTAGTCATTTAACAGAAAAGACTTAATCATGTAATACTTGGGGAACAAGAACTGGGACCATCTCATTTTGCTAATAGAACACATGACAATATCCTTTCATCTTTTGTGATCTTATGATTCATAGGTGGACAAATACTGAAGACATGTGTATACAAAAGTAACTGGAAGAAAATAAATGATGTAAAATGGAAAAAAAAATGGATTAACTATTATAATCTTTGCCCATGAATTTCAAAATGAAAACATTCTGCAATTAGTGAACAAAGAAGATGGCCACCGTCAAAATTTCAAAAGGTTTTTCAAGTACCACATTTCGGTGATGCAAGTGCAAGAACCAGATATAATAATAAACTGAGATCTACTAGAGATGCATTTAAAATCTGAAATCAGTATTTACAAGGTAGATATGTTCCAGGTACATGTGTGGCAAGTGATAAACGTCAGTCTCATTCAGAGGGCAGTATCCACTTCAGGCTTATATATATGGCCAAAAGCAAGTAAATAGGGAATAAATATTTGGGTTTGCTGTGTTTAAATAGTTACTAAAATTTCACATAAAGTTGTTTTCACTATTCCTTTATTCTTCCTTCTGTATTTGTTACATAAACTAAAAATCTAAACAGTAAAAAGGATCCATTGGTCTCAGATCAGGTAAAATGGCAATAGTGCTGAAGCTCAGTGCTGACGACTGAGGGTCAGAGGAAGGTCCCAGGCAGCAGGAGCAGGGACTGTGATGGCTTCACAAAAGCTTCTCTTCCCTTCAAAGCCTGATTCCAAGGTTGTGTGCTTTATACTCCTTGTACTCTTCTTCTCAACCTGGCTTAATTTAAGATGTGTGTTGCACTCTCTATTCTTATAATGGTCCTTGAGGAAGTGGTATTGATTTCTCTTTCTAATTTCAAAGTAGGAATTATATTGGAAATTCAACTCGAAGAACCAAAACAGAGCATGTCAGCAGTCACAATTTAGATTGAAATTTTTCAGTAAGAAAATGCTGGACACTGAAAACAAGTTCCACGTGGCTTAGGCTTGGATGGTACCTCTGCACAACAGCACAAACTTCCCCCACAAAATCAATTATATATTCAATTTCTAGGGCTCCCATAACCAAGTACCACAAACTGGGTTGCTTAAAGTCACAGAAATTTATTCCATCACAGTCCTAGAGTCTGAAAGTCTGAAATGAAGTATAGGCAGGTAGACAGGCTGCATCCTTTGGGGAGAATCTGAGAGAGAATTCAGTCCATGCCTTCCTCCTTACTTCTGGTGGTTGCTGGCAGTCCTTAGTGTTGCTTGTCTTATGTATGCATCACTCTAATCCATCTCAGTCTTAGGTGGTCATTTTCCTCTTTGTGTGTGTCCAGTTTTCTGTGTCCACATATCCATCTTCTTATAGGGACCCCAGTCACACTGGAGTGAAGACCCATTCTGTTCCAGCATAACCTCATGTTAGCTGGATTACAACTGCAAAGACCCCATTTCCAGATTCACATTCACGGGTTCCTGGTGAATGTGAATGGGGGGTGGGGGGTCAACAATGCTATTCAACCCAATACATATTATTTTTATCAAAAATAACTCATTAATTCGGGAGATGTATAACCCCTTACAGAGAAATGTAAGTATCACAAAGAGAACATTTGATAATTTACAAAGATAAAGAGTCCAATATTTGAATAAAGTGCTTTAAGCTAAATATTGATACAGTAAATAATATAGTTGAAAGATTGTTTTTAAGTCTTGGCTGAAGCTTCAAGTGTCTTATAAGAAATCTAAAATAAACTAAATGTGAAATTTGAAATGTTTTTCTTTTCACTATCTGTAACAGAAATTTTTTTTTGAGGGGGCAGATTATAACTCCTAACTTTAGATCTTAATCAGACTAGCAAACATCTAGTTCTTGCTTCATCCTGCATCTCAAGAAGAGGCTGCTATGTTACTCGTTGTGTGTTTGTTTTTCTTGTATAGGACTTACACCTCACTCTGGTGGGCAACATCAGATACTGTCAGATAATGCTGAAACACAAGATACTTAAGAGCTCAAGGATCCATTTGATCACATACATTTCTGGATCTCAGAATATTATTTTGTTCCCAATGGCTTCCTTATCAAAATCTGGATTTCTTCATGTCAACTTACATTTCTATTTCTGTTTTACCAGTGACCTTCTGTTTCCAGTGTGCAAGACTCTGTGGGGTAAATTGTCGAAATACTTTGTGTGGAATAACACTCATGAATCCTGTTAACAGTAATGGGACTAAGGTGAGGGCTCCCCAGGCAACACTGGGAAGCCACACTGCCCTGAACTGCCCCAAATTATTATTCAAAGTCTTGAAGTTAATGTCATTATCAGAAATGCATTAATGACAACTAATTTCATTTCATATTTTTCTCCTGGCAATTACTCAGTCTTCAGTGATATTGTATAAATTGGAAAAGAAGAAAACAGAAATCTCTTTCTCTTAGAGAAACACAAACTTGTTGGGGCTCGTGTGCTGAATGAACAGGCAGGAGGTGATACAGTCAATGGTGAATGACGCATCACATTCCCTGGAGCAATCTGTGTGGCATCTTACAATCTTTTGTGATGTCTCGTATGGTTTCTGCTAAATTCCACTTCAGAATTATCCCATGCTAGGATGCATTAAGGGCATGAGGCTTTTCACGTACATAACCTTGGTGATCACCCTTTGCAGTCTGCTGGTAAGTAGAGAAGCTTGCTAGACTGAAACATATCCTATTATCTGATTTTCAAGGGAAGCTCTTTGGATCTAAATGTGCACTGACTGACATCTCCCTTGTGTTAGCTTCTTATGCCGATGAAAATACTGCAGAAGTGGTACTGAGCAACAGACCCTGACTAGGACGCTTCCCCCACTAAGTCTTCCAGCCAGAAGAAACCAACAGCAACTCACCTTCAAAAGAATGGATGGCTTGAGCCATGTCCTGGTAGGCAGATGGGTTCTTGGTCTTCTTCAAGAAGACAACGGTCCCAGCTATGAGTTGGTAGTTCCCTTCTTTCTACTGTAATTACCACAAAATTCTTCCTACAGAGTGTTAATGGCTGTTTCAACCAGCAGTATGTTTTATCAGAAAATAATTACATCAACTTATAAAATACAAAGAGAATTCTGCATAACTTAACTGTAACATTTTCTAACTAAAAGGATATAGACAAAAAAGAATATCTACACCCTCCGATTAAGAATCTTATTCCATCATTTGGTCATTAGGATGACCACAGTGGATTGATTGCTAGCTGTTGCTACCACTTTTTGTTCTGAAACACAAAAAGTAGAGACAATTTCTGTATAATTCTGTTAATTAAAAAGTAGATAGTTCTGTAAGCACTTGCCCCTATCCCACGACCCATACACACACACACCCATCAGCACACACACACCCACAAAGCAAAGGACTACTTTAGATAAGTTACATGTTTGAAGGAAAGAAAGAAAGATCTTTTCAAGATTCACTCAGCTTTCAAATATTAATGTTCTTGACCAGTGAAATAAAACTTGAGAAAATCTTAAATACTTAGCTAAAACAGGAAAAATGATACAGTAAAATGTACTATGTACTGTTCCAGGTACTTGCATGTATGCGCTCATTTAATCTTCAAAATAACCCTATAAAATTGGAATTATTCTTATCCCTCCCCAATAACATACGGAGATTTTTTTTCTTAAGAATATTGCACATATTTCCATGTGATTTACTCAAGAAACAATTATAAATACTATAATTTTCATGTCGATCTCTTTTACACTCTAAATATCTTAGTCCTCAAAAGTTATTTGTCATCTGTTTGAATGTTTCATAATCGATACATTGAAATGCAAATTTCACATATAGAAAATATATGGTTCCTGGTTTTATTGAAGGAGACAAATATGAAGTGAATACTATTACAAATCTCTTGAAATGCTGTGATAGAATCATTTTTCATGCCCTTTGTTTCACTCCCCCTTTCTCACCCTGCTGGTTGCCCATAACCCAGCAGATTGCTTCATATTCTAATAATCATAGTATTCCATCAAATCGCCATAACAGGTTTTCCTTCCCCCACTAATGATGACGAGCTGTCGAGGGTTGCTAAGAGAGTATAAATGATTTTATATAGCTAATTGCCCATGACCATCATACACAAAGAAAGATGTCCCAAATAATCAGCACAACTATTGAGAGGGATATTTACAGAGCTAGACAGAAGAGGATAGATTTGGGTAACATTTTGCACTTTAAATCTTCAAGACTTGGTGAATGGTTGGATATGGGGCTTGATGCACAGAGACAGCATAATGACTGCCAGTTTTACAGCTAGGCCAGTGCCATCACCAAAAGAGGAGAGTCAGAAATTGTCCACCTTTAGGGAAGAAGCAACAGAGAGACTATGAGAATACGATAAAATGATTCACATGTACATGTTCATTTGATTTTTATATATGCAGTCAAGCGGGTTATGAAGTCGCAAAGTGAGTTGCTGGATCTAAACTGCTGCATGAAACACCTCTTATACACCACTTGGCACCTCTTAGACCACTTAAATTCTATTGGCTTTACCTCGCAGTCCATCCCCTCCCTACCTTAGAAGTTACTGCCGAGTCACCTTCCACAGGCTCCCTGCTGGTGCAACCTGACAGCACCCACCTCGTATACATACACCTATTGTTTCCCACCCCAGGGCTCTTTCGATGCCAAGGCTCAGAAAACCCCACAGGAACCCACGGGCACTCACATATGTCCAATCTAGAAATTCGAGGAAATTAACCTCTATCCATGAACTCACCCCTGATTAATGGGCAATGGGATCCAATAGATAAATGCTTTCCCCTTTGATTCCCTGGACAGAGAATTCTCAGGTAAATGTCATAGATCCTTCCTATGGGATAAGAGCAATGTGTTCCCTCACTGTGGCCACTGCATAATGCACCTTGTGTCATTCCCCCTTCCCTGTGTCACTCTTTATACCCCTCCCCGGGGCCTAAATAAACTACATGCTGGGCTCTGCTTCATATCTCATGACCTGCTTCCTGGGAAGCTGAGCTCAGGCAGTGGCCAAAGTGAGTTTTAAATTTAAATAGCAAGTGAGAAACTATGAAGCATAAAGTTTTTGAAACAAACCCAACAGATTATGATGGTTAACTCAAATTACTGAAAAGTTGACATTTACTTTATTTCAGGATTAACCATGGTGCTACTAATATCAGAGAGAATTTGAAAAATTAATAATACTGCAGTATAAGATGGTAAATTCCTGTCTTTTATGCTTTACTATAGGCATTAGTAATTCAAAAGTTGTTGAGCATAATATTACTTTAAATATTGGCAAGTCAATAGCACAAGCAGCATGAGTAACTTTATTATTAGCAAGTTCTAATGTGTTATGTTGTATTTTCTGCTTAGTTCCTTTCAAATAAGAATGCAGAAAATGGAAGACTTTTTCATTAAATAGTGTAAAAGTCTGTATTAATGATATTGAATCCTGAATGATTTCTGAAGATATAAACATATCTTTTTCCTCCCTTACAAAGGATATTAAAGAATGAAAATATAGATATCTAATAATTTATATAGTGGTGATGCCTATTTTCATAAATGCATTAGGATATATGACAAAATAGTCCAGATTTAAAATGTCACAATAAAACTAAAATTATCACATTTAAAAACATGTGGATTAATGATAATTATTCTTAATATCTTGAATAATTGCTATTTTTGTAATCTTTGAAAGTTTTTAGTTACAGATATTATAGTAGAAAAATAAAAGCCCAGACAGTCCCAGTATTTCGTGAGCTTTCCTGACAGTAATCCTGCATAAAATGAGGCTTTTTTTATTTTGCAAGAGCCTATTTGTGAAGCCCCTTGATAAAGTTTACATACATCACAGATGATTTATGGGTGGGAAACATGTTATTGTTCTGTGAGTCTCTTTAAAAGCTACTTTCCATTGATACTATTTCTTAGAACGGAAAGCTGAGTAGAAACTTGTAAGAACCTGGTGTAAATCAACCAGACCGGGAGGCATTAATATTACTAGCATAAATGGATAGCATCAATATGTCGCAGCCCCTAATACCGTATAGTGTGTAACTTCAGTTCTGAGCCTTTGAAGAGATTATAGCTTACACAATTAACCATCCCTTCCTCTTCCTCAAGGAATCACATCTTTCCTCGAGGATGTTACATACCCCTGCCACCTAAATATAAGTGGGTTGCTAAGCATATGCCAACACCAGAACAGACACCCAACAGTGGGACTGCAGAAGCAAAACTCTGCACTCTTATCTAAGAGGTTCGGGTTTTATTCAGCACAGAACCCACATGTTCATCCCAAAGGCACTTGCTTAGGGGAGAAAATGAGTCACAGCATTAATTTTCAAAAGCTTGGAGATCTTTAAAAGTATCAAAAAATGATACAAATAAAATTTTGGGATAAGGAAAACATTTGTTTGTTTGTTTTGTCTTTACCATTTCATGAAGCCTCACATCTCAATTTAGTTTAGTGGCTAAATACAGAAATGCCACTCTGGCTATACTTAATGCCTGCTATTTAACTGCAAAAGTTTAGACAGAATTTTGCTTTCACATTAAGCTCTGCAAAGTCAGTTATTTTAAAAAGTTGTTCCTTACACAAGTTTGCCTCTCCTGAAATGAGAAAATATGGATTATTAGATTTATCCCTTTAAACGAAGCTTCAACAAGGTCTTACAATTAAGAATAACAAATCATTATCACCTAACGCTAGTAAGGTGGGCTTTTATCAAAAAGACAAGAGATAGCAAGTATATGGAGAAAAGGAAACCCCTGTACACTGTTGGTGGGAATGTCAATTGGTGCAGCCACTATGGAAAACAGTATGGAGGTTCCTCAAAAACTTTAAAATAGAACTACCATATGACCCAGCAATCCCACTTCTGGGTATTTATCCAAAGGAAATGGAATTATATATCTTCACTGCCATATTCATTGCAAAATTATTCACTGTAGCCAAGATACGGAAATAACCTAACTGTCTGTCAGCAGATGAAGGGATAAAGAAGATGAAGTAAAAAGAAAATTCGGCTATTTGCAAAAACATAAATGGGCCCTGAAGGCATTACGTCAAGTGAAATAAGCCAGACAGAGAAAGACAAATATTGTATCATTTCTACTATATGTGCAATCTATAAATAAATAAATAAACAAACAAACTTATAGGAACCGAGAGTAGAATGGTAGTTACCAACAGCAAATGGTGGAAGAAATGGGAAGATGCTGGTACATTCTCGCATTTCTAAAGGGTACAAACCTTTAGTTAGAAGATGCATAAGTTTTGGGGACCTAATGTACAGCATGGTGACTGTAGTTAATAATATTGTATGATGTACTTGAAATTTGCTAAGATAATCTATATTAAGCATTCTCATCACAAAATAAAATAAAAAATAAAAATGTTAACTATGTGAGGTAATGGATGTGTTAATTAACCTGACTGGTAGTCATTTCACAAAGTACCAGTTCGAACAATTAAGTTCACGAACTTGTTGCAACTATGTCGTTAACCGTTTTTGATATCAGAGGGATTATTCATTATGAATTTGTACCAACTGGACAAACAGTTAACCAAGTTTACTATTTGGAAGTGCTGAAAAGGCTGTGTGAAAAAGTTAGACGACCTGAACTTTTCACCAACAATTCACGGCTCTTGCATCATGACAATGCACCAGCTCACACAGCACTCTCTGTGAAGTTTTTAGCCAGAAAACAAATAACTGCATTGGAACAGCCTCCCTATTCACCTGATCTGGTCCCCAATGACTTCTTTCTTTACCCAAAGATAAAGGAAATATTGAAAGGAAGACATTTTGATGACATTCAGTATATCAAGTGTAATACGACGACAGCTCTGATGGTCATTCCAGAAAGAGTTCCAAAATTGCTTTGAAGGGTGGACTAGGCACTGTCATCGGTGCATAACTTCCCAAGGGGAGTACTTCAAAGGCGACCATAGTGATACTCAGCAATGAGGTATGTAGCAATTTTTCTAGGATGAATTTGCAAACTTAATTGTCTGACCTCGTATACATGTATCAAATCATCACACTGCATACTTTAAATACATATAATTTTGTTTGTCAATTATACTTCAATAAAGCTGAAGAAAAATAACTAATACTTTTTTAAGAACACATTATTTTCTGAATTCCTGAAAGTGTCTTTTATAACATCCCATGCTTTTCAACAATTTGGAGGATTTAACTTATCACATGGAATGAATATTAGGCAGTTATCAAATACTTCATCTATTTATGTTTTTAATTTCCAAATTTTATCTATACTTATATAAAAGATTAAAAAGTAATTCTAAAATATTAACTCTGTGTTTCAATTCACTTTACACTACTATTTTTTTTAATCCATCAAGTATAGCAGTGAAATATAATCCAGATCTATGTAATAGTGGAAAATAAGTATTTTGAGGAGTTTGCATAGAGCCACATGTTTCATGTAGAACCAGTAATGTGTTTAGATCACAGTTCAAGCAGAATCCTCTTTATCAGCAAACCAAACAAAATGCAAAGCAAGTAAGCAAGCAGACCAACCAAAAAAAAAAAAAAAAAAAAAGGCAAGAACACTGCAAATACTATTATTTAATTATTTGGTGAGGTTTTTTTAAAGCAACATATTTGGTTCCATCAGTAAAATTGAGGCAGTGACCAACTCAGGTCACCTAATCCTATAAAACATACATTTGTTTTGAACATTAAAAATGGTCATTAAAGCCAATGGATAGCTCATATGTGCAGCCATCTTGCTTCCCTCTCTGAAAACCCTGAATCCACTCCCACACCGTCCACTTCCAAATCTCTTCCTCTAATTCTGTGCTCTCTCTTGAGCCCAAGACAAACATCGGTAGCTGCCTGCTTGGCATTTCCATCTAGATGTTCTCCTTAGTTTTCCAATTACAATACATTTTAAACCAATTTACTTTTCTCTATATTTAAATCTGTATATTCTTTTCTTCCCTATATTTGAAAATAACTCCACCATAATAACCTTAGTGGAAAAAATTCAGACTTATATTTAAATTCTCCATCACTGATGCTGGAAACCGTGGATATGCGAAAATGGTCAAACTTTTTTAAATGACACCTCTCTATCTACCACTTGCCATTTGTAGAGTCACCATCCTACATTAGATGTGTAGTATGTCACCTAATTTACAGAAACCTCTATTGGCTTCTTTGGGAGCAGGACTAGGCTGGAGTCCCCTTCCTGTTCAAATCTATTGATTACACCACTGCCAGATGACTCTTCCGAAACATAGCTCTGAAGGGATCCCCAACGTACTGAACGGGATCCACAGTCAGGCCCTTCATGACACAGGCCCATCCAGCATCCAATCCCTTTGGCTTTACATCCCTACCAAGTGCAGACACTCCAGCCAACATGGGTTGATCACCATTTAACCACTATCTCCGTTATTTACCTCCTACGAGCTTTTTACTGGAAAGATTTCATGGGCTGACAATTCCTCTTTTTAACACTCCAACCTCTTTAAATCCTATTAGCACTCAAGAACTACCTCTTGGACTACCCAACAGTGCTTGATATAATTCTCCAGGTAACTCATATGCAACATGGATTAAATTATGCATCAAAATCCTGAAGACACAACAATAAAATCTAGCTTTACTCCAGGCCCTGTGCGGAGAGGTGGTGGGAAACAATTTGATGGTGGGAAACAATCAGAGAGGCAAATCTTTTGAGTAATGAAGTAAAGTCTCCCAGGTAGAAATCTAATCAAAAGTTACTCTTATTTTCTCCTAACATCAGAGCGATTGAAAAAAAATTCCTCCCATTGCAGCTGCGGTAAACTTCTTTTTTTTTTTTTCCTGGAGGCATTGACATGCATTTTGAAGAGCACATAAAGAACTGTCTCTCCAGCGTCGTGCAATTATGTGTAGTAACAAATAGACATAAAAATAATGCAGTGGAAGTTGATGTGTCCGAGAGACCGAACATTAACCAACTGCATGCAAATAAACTAAAAATTCTCTTAATTAGTGTAGCACTATGTTGTACAAGAAAGAGACCAGCACAACATTTCAAAAAGCTGCATTCAGGGGGAGATATAGCAAGAAACTAACGGATGATGCAGAATCAGACCAAGATATTATCCTAGCAACTCCTGTAAAGATTTTGCTTATAACCTAGTGACAAGGGATTGGTAAGCCAGACTCACATTATAGAAATGTGTATGTATCATTTCCAATTACTCTACATAAGTATAGAAAGATAAGTATAGACACATCTATAAATTCCTTAATTTTAGGTCTCTAACTCTAAAGTAGAATCACACCTTCACTTATTTTTCTCAAAATTTGGCAAACTATAAAACTTCTCATTTAATAATCCAACATTTCTATACTGAAAATCATGAATTTCTAAAGTGAAACAAGTTTTACAACGGTTTTTATTTGATTTTTACTACGCTGAGCACTGGGCATTTTTAAGATGGAGATGAAAGCACATTTACAACTGGCATAAATGATAGCAGCAAATGTTTTTAAATGAATTCCAGGTTCCTGATCTTGTATAATTAATTGCAACTTAACTCTATAGATAATCATGATATCAGAGAGCCAGGTGCCATTTTTAATTTGGTTTTCTGTAAGGCATATTCTTTTTTATTCCTGTTTTCTGCCTCAGAAATGACATTAACTTGATAAGATAAAGCTGCAGTTGATAAAAGAAGGCACAAGCAGGCATGACAGTTATATCGTTGGTGTCTTAAACTTGGAAAGTTTCCAGTATTTCTATAGGATTACGGCAGGGCATTTAGGGCTCTGGTACTTAAACACTCAAACAGTCAACAGCTGTCAGGCTGCCAACAAACAGTCTTTTTGGTAGCAGCTGTGTCTGCTATCACTAGCTTCTTTCACACAATTGTAGTAAACCAATGGCAAGCAATTTTTGTTGTTTTCTTTCTTTCTTTCTTTCTTTCTTTTTCTTTTTTTTTTTTTTTTTTTCTTTTTTTTTTTTTTTGGCCTAGGCTATTAACAGATCACTGCAGGGGACATGTGAATGGGAGAGAATGCTTGTTTATTAGACAACTGAGAGAAGCAGGGAGAGAGAAACATTAAAATGTATATTTTATTAACTACATAGAAAATTATAACTGATACCTCCTTGAGAGTGATTTAGTTTCTAATTCTGATGTTTAGTTTTCACTACATGCTCACAGGTGGAAATGAGGCATGGGTAGTCAAATACCTAAATTATGTGTCACATGTAAGTTGTTATCTTTCCGACCATAACCAACTTACACTCCACCTCCACTGTCTCCCATCTCTGCATTTGGAGCATGAGTCCATCTCCTCCACATCATGGGCAGCTCATGGCATTTGAAGAAGGTCAATATGTTTTAAGAGACCTCCAAGGTTCCACAATAAAAATGAAAATGAAAGTAATTGACCTTTTTTTTTTCTCCATGGTATTCATTAAGAGTTTACCCTCCTATTTTTCATTCTCCTTTATCTTTCTTCATTTATCCTTTTCTATCCCAAATGGAAAATGGAGTAGCATTGGATCAGTGAAGCGGATTGTAGAAGTGGAGGAGGTTAAAATAGCTTGTACTAGGTGACATCAAAGGTGCTCCATTTTTAAGGTCTCAAAATAGTCTTGACATCCAAACTCATGCTGTGGTAACTGCTATAAATACATATGAAAATGGCAGAAGGAAACAATCTTGAGTGGCTCACAAACTACCTTCAGGATCCCCTACAAAACAGAGGCAGCCACAGTTATTCCTTGGTTCTTCCTAACTCCTTCTTCACTCTATTTCTTCCCAGTTCAAGATTATTTTTTTATTACACTTACCTCCCAAATTCCCAACCCTATCTAGGACAAACTCAGTTAAAACTACCCATCTGTAATGCAGGGTCTCTGGTCCCACAGAACGCAGGATATAGTGAGGTCAAAAAGGAACACCAACGGAGCCATAGATAGGGGAGTCATACCTCTATGTTCTTGCTGGCAGCTGGATTGGAGACACAGAAAGCAGGAGCCGCAATCTGCCATCTGCTTCTCTGCCAACCAACCAACACCCTAGCGTAGCCACAGCAGTTACATCAATGGCTAATGGCTAACCGGTTACAGCTGATGGCCATCTGATCACAGCTAATGGCCATCTACTACCCGAGCCAGCACCTTTCCACATGAGGCCAAGAGCCTGGAAACTGCTCTCTGGGACTCTGTCCCCACACCATCCTTCAGCATTAACTGCCTCTCCTCCTGATTACTAATCCACAGTTAGACACTAAAATTGGTTCCAGCTGACACTGAGTTGAAATGTATATAAAGCAATCCATGTTAATGTCAATCAGAAGGGCCATCAATGGCTTGGCTTGGATGGTACAAATAGAAAGAACCCATGTGTAGGGATGGAGTCCCAGAGAGCTTCCAGGTTCTCGACCTCACGTGGAAAGGTGCCAGCTCAGGTAGTAGATCAGATGGCCACCAGCTGTAACCAGTTGGCCATTAACCACTATTGTTTTGTATATAACTACTGTGGCTACGCTAGCAAGTGCAGATTGCGGCTAGCAAGTGCAGTTAGCAAGGGGATGTGGATAGCGGATCGGGTTGATCCTACTTCCTGTGTCTCGCCCGGCCACCAGTGAAAGTGGGGTGTAGGAAGACGCCTCAATGGGGTACTGGCAGATGTTTGCTTTTGTGTCTCGACCAGCCGCCATCGAGGATATAGTGGTGTGACTCCCCTACCTAGAACTCCGTTGTTGTTCCTTTTTGGCCTCACCATATCCTGCGTTCTTGTGCAGGAAGAGGGAGCTAAGACCCTGCATTACTCCATGGACTGAACTATCTGAGCGAGACTAAATGTATGAAAGACTTCTAATAATCAGAAGAATATCTTGCTATGCTGCATGAATTCAGGGTTAAAATCAAAGCCTTTCCTGCCTCACATGGGAACAAGTGCCTACACAGGTGGCATATGAGACACTGTCACTGTGCCACGGTAGGCAAATGCCAGGAGAGAGTATTCTGGTGGAAATAATCAGCCTGAAATACCCAAGGGTGCTTATGCCATTTCTAAATTAAATATTCACACAGAGCTTAGACTTCAGCAGAAAATAAAAACCAGGTAAATCATACCAGAGGGAAGAGTCAGAACAAAACTTAAAGCAAACTATTTTCTAACATCTGCAGTCAAGTGCTCTGCTGGAAAATGTGAAAGATGGATTCCCTCTGGTAGCAAATGAGAAATTCAGTGGATGTATTTACATTCTGTATATATTCATTGGAACATATGGCTCAATGAATTATTCTACATGATAAATCTCCACCGAGGCAGCCTGCTACCCACTCAGGCCCTGAACCTTCTGAAAGTGGCAAAATCTCCTGCCAAGTGGTGTCATTCAGAAGAACAGAGGGTAAGAGAAAATAAATTGCACACAGTATTGGCTATTCAAGAGTGTTCCTGTGATCTACATAAAACAAGAGGGATGATTCTGTCTGACTTCATCTGAGAGGTTTTTGTTTGTTTGTTTGTTTGTTTGTTTTTGTTTTGTTTTGTTTTTTGGTGGGGGAGGCAGTGTCTATTTTTTCCCTACTCGGCAATTAAAGGGGAAGCTGGTAGTATTTAGGAGGCAGACTCTGGTTTCCAGACGCATCCCAATCTGCTCCCATCTCCCTGGATCTGGAGTATTTTGGACCTCCTCCAGCACCTCTTGGCTCCGTGGCCCAAACACCCTGAGCTGTGCTAATGAACAAGAGACGCTGACAGACCTCAGAGACACACTCTTTCAGTGAGGACCTCCTTTGTGCATGGCTTCCTAAACCTGACTGGGAAGACATCACTCTCTCCTGAATCCCATCAGAGCAAGGGATTTGCAGAAACTGGATGTGGGCTGTGAGAAAGACATGGGACAATTTTCATGGGACTAAAGGAGCATCAGGTGTGCTCAGTATCCAAAGCCAAATTTTAGATAAATAATGTCTTAATAGTTATCATCTATAAGGAGATCTCATATACTCTTCACAGAACTGGGAGAAGGAATAGTGTCACTCTTTCTGAGTTACAGCTCAGTCAGATGGCCAAGCATCACTTCAGTCTATTTCTATGTCACATTTCATATACAGAGTGGACACTTGGATATGAAGGAATTAAAGAACTACACAGGTTTCAGTGCTTGAAACAGCTACCTCTGGATACGCGTATATGGGCTTCCCATATAAGACAACTATGGAAAATTTGGAAAATTATACACTCACATTTAATTATTAACCACTGAATGCGGTTAAAAGGGAGAGAGGTCAAAAACTCTACCTATAATATAAACAACAACAATAAAATGGAGTCGCAAATTAGTGTACCTATTGATTGTATCTAAAAATTGTGTTCTTTTCCCATTAGGAACCTGTAATATAAATGAAAAAGACATAAGTTTGAGAATCATGTTATCTTCTAAAAAGTGACAAATTTATGTGTTTTAAAAAAATTTTTTTTAATTGTTAGATTCCCAAAAATCTAAATTCTGCCTGGGTAATTATGTGGTGGTGACCAATTCAAAACTGTAAACTGAAAAAGAAAGTACAGTTGTCACATCCTCTAAACCATTCTCTGCTAACTAACACCATCAGGGATCCTAACTGGCCAGTTATCGTACGACACCAGCATCATCCCCACAGCTGCTAGTTTAGCAGTGGGACTGGCTCTGGCTGAGTATAGATTTGATGACCTAAAGTGTTTACAAAAGATATCTATTCCTAAAGTATAGATCTATGGCTCAAGTACAATGAGCTGTTTTTAAAAATCATCCTGAAAATATGAGGTGTGATCAAAAACTACAGTGAATGATTAAATTTTTTAAAAAATTATTACAGTAGGACACATTGCTATTAATCCCCCTCGGAATATCCCCCCTTTCTTTGAACATGCTTATCCCGTTATTCTTCCTTCTTTCTGAAGCAGTTCTGGAAATTTTCTTTCATGAGTGTCTTTAGTTGTGCAGTCATGGCTGCCTCGATGTCTTGAATCACTTTGACTTTGGGGAAGAGCCAGAAGTCTCATGCTGCCAGATCTGGTAAATAAAGTGGATGAGGACATATCATAATGTTTTTATTTGACAGAAATTGCCATACCAGAAGTGATGTGTGACACGGAGCCTTGTCATGATGGAGGATGATTTATGGCACACTTCAAAACACACCTTCTCTCAACCGTAGCTCACACCTGACTGGCTGCACCAAACAAGTTGAAACTTCTCACACACTGTTACTAATGTTCGAAATGCCACTTCCTGTATTGAAGACCCCTGCCTTTGCATTGGATGACACTTGGCAGCAGCATTCACTGTGTTTTGTGATCACAATGGAAAGGCTCCGCGTCACACATCACTTCTGATATGGCAATTTCTGTCAAATAAAAACATGATGGTGTGTCCTCATCCACCTTATTCACCGGATCTGGCACCGTGAAACTTCTGGCTCTTCCCCAAAATAAAAATGACCATGGAAGGTAAATGTTTCAAATCAATTCAGGACATGGAGGCAGCCATGAAGCGCAACTAAAGACACTCATGAAAGAGGACTTCCAGAACTGCTTCAGAAAGTGGCAAGAATGATGGGATAGGTGTGTTCAAAGTGAGGGGGAGTATTTTGAGGGGGATTAATGGCAATATGTATTTTACTATAATTTTTTTTTTATTTGAACATTCACCGTATTGTTTGATCACACCTCATACAATCTAAATAAAGGAACATGGTGAAATATCAAAAGAAGGCAATGTAGTTATAATAGATCAATGCAATGAACTTGGGACTTTTTAAAAGCATGTATAAAACATAGAAGGAAAGTCGCATAGCCCAAACCAGACAAAACACATTATCACAAACC
Organism: Rhinolophus sinicus; assembly: GCF_057876585.1. Taxonomy (NCBI): domain Eukaryota; kingdom Metazoa; phylum Chordata; class Mammalia; order Chiroptera; family Rhinolophidae; genus Rhinolophus; species Rhinolophus sinicus. Next base: position 124,792,257 of record NC_142515.1, read on the forward strand.
TAGAGGGAAAGATTAAGAATATAATTAGGATGGCAAAAGCCCTATACTGAGGCTTCATGTTTTTCAATTCTATTGAATTTATTGGGATGACACTGGTTAATGAAATTATATAGGTTTCAAGTGTATATGTCTATAATACATCATCTATATATATCGCATTGTGTATTCACCACCCAAAGTCCAATCTCCTTCTATCACCATGTATTTGACCCCATTTACCCTGTTTTATCTTCCCTCCTACCCCCTTGTACTCTGTTAACCACTAAACTGTTGTCTGTGTCTTTGAGTTTTTTTCTTGTTCATTTGTTGCTTTCAGTTTTATATCCCATATACCTATGAGTGAAGTCATATGGTTTTTGACTTTACCCATTTGACTTACTTCACTTAGCAGCATATTCTCAAGATGCATCTATGTTGTTGCAATGGCAGTATTTCATCTTTTTTATGGCTGAGTGATATTCCATTGTAAATATGTACCACACATTCATCATCCAATCATCTATCGAAGGGCACATGTGTTGTTTTCATGTCTTGGCCACCATGAATAGTGCTATAATGAATATGGAGGTACATATATCTTTACAAATAAATGTTTTCCAATTTTTCAGGCAGATACCCAGAAGAAGGAATTGCTGGGTCATATGGTTATTCTCTTCTTAATATTTTGAGGACCCTCCGTACTGTTTTCCATAGTGGCTATACCATTTTACATTCCCACCAGCAGTATATGACGGTTCCTTTTCCTCCACAGCCTTTGCAACACTTATTACTTGTCTTGTTAATAATAGCCATTCTAACAGGTCTGAGGTATCTCATTTTGGTTTGGCTTTGCATTTATTTCTCTAATAGCCAGTGAAGTTGAGCATTTTTCATTTATTTATTGGCCGTTTATATGTCTTCTTGGAAGTAGTGTCTGTTCAGGTCTTCTGCCCATTTTCAAATTGGATTGTTTGGTTTTTTGTTGTTGAGTTGTATGAGTTCTTTATATATTTGGGATATTAACCCCTTAATGGAGGTGTTGTTTGCAAATACCGTGTTTCCCCAAAAATAAGATCTAGCCTGACCATCAGCTCTAATGCATCTTTTGGAGCAAAACTTAATATAAGACCCAGTATTATTATATTATGTTATATTATATTATATTTATTATATTATATTATATTATATTATATTATATTATATTATATTATATTATATTATATTATATACCAGTCCTATAGTATAAATAAGACTGGGTTTTATATGTATTAATTTTTGTTCCAAAAGATGCATTAGAGCTGATGGTCCGGCTACCTATTATTTTCAGGGAAACATGGTCTTCTCCCACTCTGTTGGTTTCCTCTTTGTTTTGTTGAGGGTTTCTTTAGCTGTACAGAAGCTTTTTAGTTTGATATAGTCCCATTCATTTATCTTTGCTTTTACTTCCCTTGCCTTTGAGGTCTAATTCATAAAATCCTCTCTGAACCCAAGGTCCATGAATTTAGTACTTATGTTTTTTCCTATGTATTTTATTGTTTCAGGTCTTATATTTAGGTTTTTTGATCCATTTTAAGTTAATTTTGGTACACGGTGACAGATAGCAGTCTACTTTCATTGTTTTGCATGTGGCTTTCCAATTTTCCCAGCACTAATTATTGAAGAGGTTTTCTTTTCTCTATTGTATGTTTTTGGCAAATTTGCCAAAAATTATTTGACCATATATATGTAGGCTGATTTCTGGGCTCTCAATTCTATTCCATTGGTCTGTGTGTCTGTTTATCTGCCAGGACCATGCTGTTTTGATTATTGGTGCTTTGTGCCATAATTTGAAATCAGGAAATATGATACTTCCAGCTTTGTTCTTCTAGCTCAGGATTGCTTTGGCTATTTTAGGTCTTTTAGGGTTCCATACAAATCTGATGATTTTATTTTGTTCTATTTCTTTAAAAAATATATCATTGGGATTTTTATGAGGATTGCATTAAATTTGCATATTGCTTTGGATTATTATGGCCCATTTCAACCATGTTGATTCTTCCAATCCATCAACACAGAATATCTCTCCATTTCTTTGTGTCCTTCTTCATTTTTTTTTTAAATAATGTCTTGTAGTTTTCAGTGTATATGTCCTTTACATCTTTTTTAAAGTTTATTCCTAGGTATTTCATTATTTTTTGTCGTGGTTGTAATTGCAAAAGGAATTGTGTTTTTAAAATTATTATTGTTATTTCTTTTTCTGACATTTCATTGTTAGTGTATAGGAACACAATGGATTTTTTATACATTGACTTTGTATCCTGCAACTCTACTGCATTTGTTTATTGTTTCTAATAGTTGTTTGGTGGAGTCCTTAAGATTATCTATGTAAAGAATCATGTCATCTACAAAAAGTGCAATTTTACTTCTTCATTCCCAATTCAGATGTCTTTTATTTCTTTCTCTTGCCTGATTGCTCTGGCTAGGACTTCCCTCCACATCCAGAACACTACAAATTTGTCCCGGACTGCACATTTTCAAAAGATATTGACATGCTGGTGTTATACAGAGGATATCAACAAAAATAATAAAGGTTCTACAAATTATGTCATCTGATGAATATCAGAATTACAAAGACTAGAAATGTGAAAGCATAGCAGGAACTTACAGGCTGTATTCAAATATTTGAAAGCTTTCAAAAGAAAGATTAGAATAAACTACACAGTGCTCCAAATGTCAGAACTGAGACTAAAACTACACATAATAGGAAGACAAATTTCACATCAGTACAATTTCCAAGTAAATAAAACTGTCATAGTCTTGCAGGAGCGGAAGCACCCCATCACTGAGATGTCCCACCTGTATACCAGCACTCACTCAAGGACAAGGGAAAAGCTACACTGCATGACTTGTACGGTCCTTTCTACCCTCGTGCCCCCTGCACCATCAGCATTTCACTTTCAACAGATTTTTTGCTGTGCAGTTATTCCCAATATTTGATTGCAATGAGTCACATTTCTTTCTCTTTTTTTTCCTTAATTTCTTATTTCTTTTTTCAGTTACCATTGACATTCAATATTATTTTATATTAGTTTCAGGTGTACAACCTAGTGGTTAGACATTTATTATGCAGTGATCCCCCAATGAGTCTAGTACCCACCTTGCGTGATACATAGTTGTTGCAATATTATTAGTCAGATTTCTTTTAAATTAGTTCCTTTCTGTCATAACCCTAAAGAAAGGTGTATGTTTAGAATTGCAAGACCTTCTATAAATTTACCAATTGGTTTTCGAAAACACTAGCCCATCATTGCAGACACCCCAAAGAATGGAGCAGTTAATCATTCAACTGTGACCTCTGAACTAGTTTCTTTACTTAGAGAAAAACCGAAGTTCCACCCCATCACACTTACTACTTGCTTGACTTCACATCTGCAATATGCCCCTCTAGAGAGAGGTTCATTGTTAGTGTCGTGAGCATCGATCAATCGTATCTAAGCTGCTCTCCCAGTGATTACACAGTCCCTCACTCCCCGTAAGTTTCACGGCCCAGGGCATGCTCAGGGCTCACTGCAGGCAAACTCATCCTGATCAATGGAACACTAGCATACAGCCTGCGTTCACAGAACCAAAGGCCGGCAGAGTCCCAGGGCACTCCATTGCAGACAGAATTTCAGCTTTATTAGGTAACTGTCAAATTTGCCTTGGTGTCTCTTAAAATTTTAAATTGGGAGAAAATAGTAATGCAGAAAACCCATGATAAGTTAACTTAGCAATGTGTTGTAATAAACATGAGCACAGGCAGATACATTATGGAAATCAGATGGAGAGCTTAGAGAGCGATAACAGAGCAAGAAATGTGAGCATGGTGAGATCATAAAAATCATAAGTGTTATATACCAGGAAGCATTTTTCTTTTTTAAACAGCCTGGTCAAGATTCCTGCTGAACATGTTTGAGGAGCCACCCATCTCTCTATTTACCACAATGCACTATTCATTTAAAGGGGTCAATGATGCAAAAAAGTTTGAAACCCAGGAGATAGTATGGACGAGGGAAAGTAGAGAAAAGGGGTATTACGTGTGGAGGATGATACCGATGTATATCTAATGTCTCTACTCAAATCCAGACATGGACATCATTGCCTTAATTTCTCTATCTGATTTCTTATCTCTGTATACAGAGCCTACATCCATAAGCTTCTTTTTGTATGAGCTTCAGGTTGGGGTAGGGGGAAAATGCTGGTGGAAAATTCTTTAGGTAAAGAAATGTCATTTAGCAAATAATAACCTTTAAAGTCTATTTCATATATGAACAGACAGTTTCCTTGGCATGGCCAGAATAGACTGTGAATGAAACAAAGAAAACTCTGCAAAAGAAAGAAAAGAAGAAACGTGTTTTCACCAGCTGCCCTATAAAGAGAGGATATAGCAGTCCTAAGAACCTGGAAAAGCGGAAAGGATATGAGGAGTGGAGAGAAGGCCCAGTGGGATATGAAGAAAAGAAACCAGCAGCGAGAAGTTTCTGGAGGTGGTTTGGCCACATTTAAGGGTAGAGACGGGTAATGATCAGAATAAATCATCTCTCTATTGTGCTCTGATGAAACATGCAGCCTCGTTGCAGAACGACCCCTCATCTTCAGTAAACGTCCATTCACACAAGTTGTTCTTTGTGAATTTAAGATGAAAATTATGGCATGAGAGCTATATTGCCCGTTTGGATCAAGTCAGAACAGACAGATGGAAATGGAAAAGATTCTAAATGAGAAAGATCAATGGAGAATTCATCAGATTCAACAAATTGGAATAAGAAGTGATTAGAAGAAATGGATTCTGTCTGCGATTCTTTGAAAATATTGATTAGCGTACCATAGATGAAGCTGACGTGAATAAAGGATTGAATCATTTTATCATTTTATTTAAACTTCCCACTACAGAATGACCCAAATAGGCTGGAAAACTTGGAGACTTAGTGGCAGCTGAGTTCTGGAGTGAGCACAGAAAAATTGGTTGTTAACACATGACTCTTGGCTACATGACAGTAGAATAGCTGATCCAACTGTCTCTTAGAGGTGCTTGAAGGAGAGACATGGGGGAAGAGATGGGACTAGGCCAGGCTGAATGGGAGAGACTCTGGGTTCCTGCAGCTACTTGAACCAAAATAGGTCCAATTTTTCATAACTTGCAAACCGAGATTCTGTTTCATATTTCAGTTTTCATAAGCACCCTGACATTCATATATAAGTATAAATAAGTAATTTTAAAGTTTTAATACTACTACTGAAAAGATCTAAATATTGGCTAAATCAGACTGGAAAGTATTTGTAACTTGTGATATAACTTACAATTCTCCAAAGAGAGGCAAAATGGAGGAAAAAAGAAAGGAGAATGAGGAAAGGAGAGGGCCGGTGGCCAATCATTCAATTCAGGCATTTTTAATCTGTTTTTAATTTGGCCCAGTTCCACCTTCTTGTCCCAACCCCAGAACTTTTACTGTTAGACTTCCCATGTCATGACAGTTTTACGGCACGCTCTCTGGCATCCAAATGAAGAAAGTTCTATTTAACTCCCATGGTCCCGTGACTACAATACAGTATCGCTGCCTACACTAAATAACTGTTCACCTCTTCTTCCTGGACACACATCGAGACTATAGTTTTTCGTGTCACTTATAATTAGCTGAGACTATGTGACTGTGGGTTGGCCAACAACATATGAGTGGAAGTAAATTTCACCCCTTCCAGGCCTGGCCCATTCAAATCCATATACTTTTCCCTACTAACTGCTACATGTTAATACCCAGGACCACTTTTCAGCTTTAGCCTGAAGACGGCAAAGCCTCTACCAGCCTAAATCTGTGAACAACTGTGTGGAGGAAAACAGTTCAACAAACTGGAGCTTCAAGTTTTGAGCCATTAAAATCCTTAAGGATTATTTATTATAGCAGCTGATGTTACCTTAACTAGTACAAATTTGTAAGCTCTCTGACCTACCCACTTTTCTTCTTTAACCATTTAGCAAAATTTCAGAAGTATTCCATTAACTATGTGAATTAATTTTTCTCAGAGATGACAAAGAAATTGGCATTTATTTATACCTAACATACAAAATTCTATTCCATGAGAGCCCACACAGAAGCCCAGAAGGTTACAATACATCAAAATATACTTTCTGACATAACTCCCATATAGCACGAATATGGGATTATGGTAGGGTTGAGAATGACCTCCTTTCAAAGTTTTCCAGCTATATTTTGTAGCCAATTATTTACTCTCTACCTAAGCAGTTAAAAGAAAGTTGGATAATGATAAACCTACCCAATAATGCTTTGGTGCCTTAGCAGCTGTGAAATACTAAGTAATGACAACTGATGGTAAGTCACCTTTCTTATTTACTGGTGGAGCTGAGGCAGAGCAAAATCCCATCCTGGATATGAGGGGTGGTTCCAAAGCTCTATTTTTAATTTTTCAGTTGTCACTCTCAATTACTGCAGCATGATTATTCTTAAACATCTCTTCCACTTGCAATAATTCACACTTCTTTAACATGTGAGAACCCTTGCCCATATTCATATATTCTAATTTATAGGCTTTTCTTTAGCCACATCCAAAATAAAATATCTGTGCAACCTTTGGAATTTTTCTTTGACCATAAAGGAAATCTGACTGAAGAGATTAATTGACACTCTGGGTAACATAAGATTCATTTTTTTTCCCTAGATGACTCAGGAGAGAGAAAACTAGTAAAACTTTAAGTACAGCTTGTCCAATAGAATCTGCTACAATATATTGCGTTTACCATGAGAGTAAATGGCAAAATAATGCTTACGTATCAGATTGTCTTTGGTGAGGTGGTTATTAAAACCCATTTCAGTGTCTGAAAAACTTAATTTCGATAAGGTTTTTATAATTTTTCCTTTTGTGGTCCCACAAATAGAAAATACATGAAATGGAACAAGATATCGATGGAAAAGACGTGAAATGATGAAGAAGGTAGAACTAATTTCTAGCTTTAATTTATACTACAACCTTAACCTATAGCAGCATTTAATTGTTCCTTACACCAAGAGAAGTAACAAAGGAGAGAGACACTGGTTATGAAATGTCACCTCTCCAACTGTCTCAGATGCGTAGTGATCATCAAGGAACTTGACTTCCCTTCCTCGAGTTAGTGGGAAAAGACATTTTCATTTCTTTTTGTGTAGAAATACAGATAAAATGCCATCTAAATAGCATTGCTTTTATAGGGTAAGCAGGTGATCTCACAATGGTCTCAGTTCAGACTGATTTTCTATCTCTTTACTAAAGTAATACACTTAAAAGCAAATTTAGCTCAGAGGAGTCTAGCAATGATGCCTGCCTAATAGAAACAATTCTGTAGTGCCTTCAACAGGCCCTGATAACCAAGTGTGTAACGGCCACAGAAGACGTAGCCCAATGAGTCTCTTCTGCTGAGGGTGACTGATCCGCTCTCGTAATGAAGTGAAAGCTCTTGCAGAGCCAAAGCGATTTTTGCTCCCATCCTTTATCAGTAGAAACCATAATGAATTGTGTTAGTTGCCAGCATTTATTGAGAATTTCATCTTAGAATGTTGGCCCAATGTCATTATACCAGAATTAAGTGCAGCCTGAGAACGTTGCTGTAATGTACGGAATCTCTCTCCATCACTACTCTGGAGTTGATCTGGGTCTGCCTCCAAACGTTACAGAGAAATAGAAGAAGCTTTAAACTACAATTGATTAAGTGCTTTATGTACATCGCGTCTTGTTTCTTCTCCTGTGAGAAATTTAATTACCTAAATCCTATATGCAGTTTCAATGTATAAACGTTAGTGTAATAAGTAAACTAAAAATATTTTTAAAACCTTACACTGACTTCTGATGTTTTTCTTTAAAAAATTTAAAAACATTTAATATGGCTTGCTATCTAAAACTATTTTGGTAATGCTTTCAGGTTATTCTGGGTAAAAATTTAAAAGGCATAAAGACTATTTATCATCCTAAAGACTAAATGAATGCTGAAATCACTGGTACACAGAAAAGCATTTTCATTAAAAAAGGTTCTATTTAATGGATTCTCTAGCCTAATATGTTGAAATCATGTGATATATCCTACTTTTACATTATTTCATGTCATCAGACATAATCACTTTCCTTGACTTGATGAATCTTATAGAATTACTGTCAAGCTATATTTGGCCGAGAGATCTGTTTATATGAAACTGATATGTAGTTTCTCAGCTAAGTGAAAAGATAAATCCATCTGCTGTATGTCATCTCATCTTTTTTATGAAAGGCTGCATCGTGAAGCCTAGAACATATAAAAAAAAAACCTCTTTCTTTGGCTCCTTCATTTTCATTTATTAAACCAGAGTTTTCAGCATTTTAGATGGAATGTCCTCTCAACTGTGCTTATAAACACCATTAATTCTCATTTCTAATATCAGTATATGTAAGCTGACTGCATATATTCAGATGCAAAGCAGTTCGTTAGGTTTCAACAAGACTCATAATATGAGAAAGTTTATGAGTCAGTCCATAGCATGCGGAATCATTCAGCCTGATGACTTAGAAAGACGCTTCCTCCACGGCAGAGAAGAAAGTGCAGAGTCCTCATTTTAGGCACATCTAATATGTTAAACGTGTCATCCTCAGAGGTCACATCCAAGTTGTCACAAACAGTATACTGCAACTCAGACAGCGTCAGCTTTAAGTATTAAAAGAAATATATTTATCCAAATTGAAAGTGTTATTTGTTTCTAAAGCATCATGTTCTATTTCTACCTTACACTGGCCCATGTGGATTGACTTAAGTCCCTAAAGTGCTTGCAAAGGCTTTGCTTTTTTGTGTATTCTAATCAATAACAACTGCCTTTTGAATTGGAGTAAGAAATACAAAACCTGAAAAATTCCAGAAATGTAAAAGACACCACGTGTATGTGTGATATTTGCGATGAGGTTGGTACTTATAAATCTTTCTGTGATAGATATATTCATGCCAGATTATGTCTGTACAAGGAATTATAACTTGTCAAGGATTCAACTAGTTCATTCATTAATTAGCTTATTGATTTTATTTCTATTCTGTGGATCCCACTAATGTTTTTAGGATTATTATGTTGGAGTATGGGAACTTATGGTATATTGTGTTTATACGTATTAATACCTGGATCCATGGATAGGTGTGTGTTCTAAACTCGGCAAAAATTAAAAATTGAAAACAAAACTTTTGAAAGTGTTACACTTTAAAAAGCATTTAAGGTACAACTTTATACTTAGGTCTTCCACTCAACATCAACAAACACCCTTAGTACCATTTCTGAGCCTGAGGAGAGGTAAGATTTACAGTGAATTCTATAGCTCAGAGCTATTCTCTGCTGAGAATAACATACTTTTTGGTACTATGACTTGAGGAAATTGTTATTCAGAAATCTCTACTGGATGTTTCTGCCAGGAAAACAACAGAATACACTAAGGTGCATACTGGTCTTGCCCTGAAATGTGAGTCTATCCCCAAAATATTAAACTATTGGATTTAATACTGTATAAAAATACTCTTTCATAAGCAAATGACTCTCCTTATGTGGCATCCCCTAGGGAATAAAACACTATGAGAGAAATGAATCTCCCTCCAACACACACACGAAAAAACAGTTCGTCTTTTGATGAGTGAACCCACAGACTCGTAGACACATGTATTAAAAAGGAATACTTTTAACAAAGTCTCAGTATGAGTTCAAAGCATTATCCTAGAGCACTATAGCAAACCTGTACAATTTGGGCAAATGATTCTCTGCCTGAGGATGTGTATTTTTATCAGCAACCAGTGCAGTCTACTTGTCTATTCTGAAAGTTCATTACCATTCTTTTCCCTTTCCTATTTAGAGCATCATATTTCTTGTACTTTTAATTTTGGTATTTTTTTTAGCACCTATAAAGGGTAGCAGGTGGTCTCTTTTGGAGCCTGAATTCTTCTATTCACATGTCAAGTAAATTCAGAGCGCTGTCTCTTCTCCTTTTAAACCCATTCTCAAGGGACCTGCTTTCAGTGGCAGGAGATCATTCGATGTCTCTTCTTGTTTGGCCCGTAGTGACTCCACTGAACCTGCCTTTGAGGCTGGACCCAAAAATAAAGATCCTGTTCACGGGGAGACTTTCAAGACAGGCAGCTCATCACACAGAAGCCATTAGCAGTTCAGGAGACCTTCATTTGGTTTAGGACTCTATATGGAAAGCAAAGCACAAAATGGAGGATATCTGTTTAAGGTTTTCACATTATTTTGTATAGTAAGACTGAGGACCAGAGATTAAATATTGTTGGTATAGAGCCATTTAAAAAAAAAAACTGTTAGGTTATTGTACAGTAACTGTACTGTTAATCTAACTTTGATCTATCTCTTTGTGTAAGGGGAAAAAATCCCCATTCTAACCTACTTGACTCCTACAAATTTATTTCAGAGTATCTTTTCAAAGTATCTAAATTGAAGAAATAAATGTCTATAATGATTTCTTTGATTATTTATGTAGTGGTCAATATCATGATGGAATCTATGCTGTAAGATTGGCTACATTATACTTTAAATTTCGAATTCAAAGATTCTCGGTTACTCCATTTCTCCTTGGCGATGACTAAATTCCACCTCTTGTCGGCTTAGCTGTCTTTTACAAAGTTTCACATCTTTGCACTATTTTCTCAGCTTGAAAGTAGTCCACTTTGTCTGATTCCTGATCATCCACAAACTACCTAGTTTTATGAATTGTGAGTTTTATGAATTTATATGAAAAATACTAATGCTTCATTTATCTGTTAAATTCATAAGAAATGGTGCGAGATCTCTGCTAGCCCACACAACAATGTTGTGCAAATCAGAAAAAAAATGCCCGTTATGAAAATACATCTCCTCCTGGTCTGGATAGCAAAGTACATCTTCGTATAACTTAAAAAAGCGTGTGCTTTCCTCAGGTGGAAGTGGCTTTGAGCTCAGCAAGCATAAGGTGGATAGCATGTCATTTACCAACCCAGTCAGGTAGCCCAACTGTATACATTGGCCAGTGATGCTATAACTTGAGGGGGGTTGCTTTTACAGAGAAAATCTTGAACTTAGTTCAGAGGCTGTATTGCTAATAAGAATCAGCTACTCCAAAAAGGTCTACCCTTAGTCATGTGAAAGACCAAGTTATAAAGGAATATAAAGCAGTATAAATATAAGTCTGTGTGTAAATATATGTATATATATGTACATGCATGTATACAGGAGTCCCTCTTTATCCTCAGTCCACATTCTCAGATTTCAGTTACCCATATTCAACCTCAGTCTAAAAATATAAAATGGAAAATTCCAGAAATAAAGAATTCATAAGTAATAAATTGTGTGCTGTTCTGAGTAGTGTAAAGAGATCTCATGCTGTCCCACTCTGTCCTACTGGGACATAACGTATATCATCCCTTTATCCAGAGTATCACTGACAATGCTACCTGCCCGTCACTCACTTAGTAGCCATCTGGATTATCAGCCAATCGGTGATATATCACAGAGTTTGTGTTCAAGTCACCCTTATTTTACTTAATAATGGCCCCAAAGCGCAAGAGCAATGATGTTAGCAATTTGGATATGCCAGTAACTAGCCATATAAAGTGCCTCCTTTAAGTGAAAAGGTGACTCTGCAGTGCAATGAGATATTTTGAGAGAGCACATTCACATAACATTTATTTCAATATATTGTAATAATTGTTCTACTTTACTATTAGCTATTATTAACCTCTTACTGTGCCTAATTTATAAATTAAACTCCATCATAGGTACGCACGTACAGGGAAAAACATAGCATAGCTGGAGTTCAGTACTATCTTGGTTTCAGGCACCCACTGGGGGTCTTGGAACACATCCCCCACAGACAAGGGGGTTATTACTACAGACATAGATATAAATATAGATATACATATAGGTATACACATACATATACATAGATATAATGGGGAAGTTCATTCACATCCGTCACGGAGAAGACCAAGGATGTGTGTTTCAGTGGGAATCAATACGTATGTTTTCATATATGTATATGAAAACACACACACATACATACATACATACATACATACATACATACATACATACACACAGGAATGGAAACTCATCACTACTTCTAGAAAAAAGCTTCAAATCATACTTTCTGGTTTATATCCCATCTATAACATTATTTTTATATACAAGGCGTGTTTTCCTTGGGGATTTGGTAAAGAAATTTTTTTCTTCTTGGTTCTCAAAGTTTGAAGAATCAGTTAATGGTAGAGACCTTTGTGACACTGGTAGCGATATAGAATTTTAGTATTATTCAGTCACGTGGAGTGGCGTGTGGAAAAGACATTTGCTCCCTGTGATCAATAGCTTTTATATCCAATGCAATATTTCTTTTTGTTTAGAAATATTATGTTGAATATAAAAGCTATTGATTACAGGCAGAAAATATACTTACCAATTACTGCCTGAAAGAAGAAGTATACAAAGTGCTCTCCAGCTGAAGTAGTTACAGCTGGTGGCATACAATCAACTGTCACACCGGTGTGTCAGAGAGGTTCCAGATTCTTCTTAAACAAATGCTTGCATTTTTTTCAGCTTAAAATTCATGGTAGAGTTTCCTCAAAATTAAATAGGAAAATGTGAGGCAGGAATGCCTGCCGAGAGATTGGCGGTCTAAAGAGCCTGCTATGTAATCAGCTAAAGCAGTTAGTGGCTTTTTACAGTTTCAAAGCTGCACTTTTTCAGAGGGTGAATTTTTCAGCCCATGTATCCTACCCACAATTTATAGGAACGCCAACGACACTGGAATGCTGCTTTGGTAAACAATAACTTTAAATATTGCAGTTGATCTGAGCCACCTTTCAGCTTTACATTTGAATGAGCACAGGCAAATCCGTTCTCCGAGATGAATAGATTCTGTGGTGTATTTACACACCTTCAATCAACCCACCAACTCTGCGCTCAGTAATCAGCACACAATGAGGGACTTCACCCCTTACCGCCTTTCTCTTTGGGAGAAAAGAAAGATCTCCAACTAGCCTACCATACCCACCTTTTTGATTGCCTTTCCAAGCCCCCAAGGAATTCTTTTCTCACTTGGTGTTCCACTTGAATGTTGTATACTTTTGGCAATACCGCTAACAACGCCCCCAGAGGGCATGGCGTGTTGCAGGAGGGCAAGGCTGCCCAAAGAAAGATGAGAATGAATAACGGAAAGTTACTACTCCCCCGCCCTGGGGCCAGCGCATGACTTGTTTCTAACTAACAAGCAGCTCTTTCAGATTCTGCTGTGTTTGTCACACACTGCATTTCTGCCCAGAGATTTCTCTCACTACTTATTTTCTCTATGGCATAAACTAATTGCCACATGCAGCAGCCAGGTTCTGGAAACGTGCAGGGCATGGAGTTTTAGAAACCTAACAGGTTATAATAATAAACAGGCATTAAAAAAAAAAAAAAAAAAAAACATCATTTCACAGAAAATCTCACCATTATCACCTCACAATCTACATTTGGGGCAGCATCGTTCCACTCCACCCCATGCCTCCTCAGCAGTGAGTAAATCCTTTTCTACCTTGCAGTAGCTAAATATTAATGTATCAAAGACATCCTTACCTGCCATCTGGCTTTCTGACAGGCTTGGAGTTTTACATCAAGCATGAAGTATGAAAAGCTGTAAATATCAAAAGTGTGACAAAGCACGCCTTTAATATTTGCCAGTTTCATTTACTTTGGACAATGTGTTTGATAAATGAAATTAGGGCTTCAACATGTCCTCCCTGACTTATAGTGAGGTTTATACCGTTCTCAAGAGTTTTCCTCTTAAACAAATTAGGGATTGTTGCTCATCTCAGACCACTAAGTAACGACACTTTGGATCACTAAAAGCTTTATATCTGATATATAAACAAAGAATAAGGAAAACAGAAAAGAACGATTACATTTAACCTGGAGATGTAGACCAATAATAGGAAGTCGATTTATCCAGCTGTAGAAAAACTGCTACAGCACAGCAGCTGAGCAATATTCATTTTTTATGGCACAATATACAAAGCATACAAACCATTTTGTTTGAGATAGAGATTGGTCAAAGAAAATATTATCCTCATGGTTTTCTCTACACAAGTAGTAATTTTTAAAGTGATAAGAGTAGATCGATAAAGCAGTAGAAATATCAAACTATTTCTCTGAAAACTGTTTTTTTTTCTTTTAAAAAAGCATCTATAACCTTATCCTGAACCTACTTGAAATATATACAAGTAAGTAGGAATTACTTTGTGAACTTTCTCCCCTTTAGACACTGCAATTTCATTGAACAATGGTTAAAAAAAAAAAAAACAGCAATGTTTAAAATGTTTCCATGGCTTTAGTGAGTCTCCACAAGTGGGAATCTTCTTGAATCCCCAAAGAGATTAAATTTTGAAATACTCTTATAAACTTTTAAGATCAGAGATGTTATACACACAGACTAGCTTTGGGGCACTATTCTGAATGTAACTGATTTGAAGGAGGCTCATCAAATCCCAGACTGAGAGTGGCTGTTTCCAGAGTAGTGATTGCATTTCCAGCAATGATTTCTACCCTGCACCTACCCTGCACCACTTATTAAATACAAAACCCATTGCCCTGAAGAATCTATTCACAATCTCTGCAACAGTCGCATCTGCAGAGGGGAGCTCCAGCCACTTGAAACTCATTAAAACATACTTGAGACTCACAATGAGGAGAGAACATCTGTCAGACTTGGCCAAGATTTCAATCAAGTGTGATGTTGCTGTGTTACTTGACTACATTGGTTTAATAAATGAGTTGGCTGCTGTCAGCACAAGGAAAGTTTGGTTTTAATTACTATCCTGTCCTTTTCCTTTTTTTCTGAAATGTTCTCTCACTTAAATGTTCGTGTGCTACGTGAAATGTTTGAAAATGAAGTTGATGGGAAAATGCACCTTTTAGAAAGGGAACAGGGGGTTCATTTTCAGCCGACTGAATTTAACAAGATGACCCCACTTCTTTAATGAGTGTGCAAGTACATACCCTTGAAAAGGTAGATAAAGTCACACTCATGGTCACTGTGAGCAAGTGTCTCCAACTGCACATTGGGAGAGCAGAGTATTAACTTGGACCTGTAGGTTGAAAGGCTATAATACAAGTCCATGTGTATAAGCTTGGGGAAAAGCAAAAGCATTTCTCAATACCAAAGGACCATCAATCTTCAATCAAATAATACCTTACTTCATGCAGCATTTTAAGCATTATGTGTATATTTCACATTTAATCTCATTTTGCAGATGATTAAACAGCGGCTTGGAGAGTTTTCCTGATCCACCCCAGTGACATAATTCCCAAGTATCTCAGTCAGGATTCCAACTTGACATCTGCAGCGTTTCCGCTATTGTTGCATTTGCTACATTCACCTTTCAGAAATGAGTGAGGAGGGTCAGGTTTAAGGATAAGACATGGACTCTGACCCTTATTATTTCCAGGGGACGGAAAGTAATAATGACTTCTGCTGACAGAATAGCACTATCTACTTAAAGATGGAAGGATGAGAGATCGAGGTACAGGCTAGGCAAGTTCAACAGGGTTTCGAAGAAATGATGACAGTTCAGTGAGCGCAAAGCTGGACTTAACAGCAGCGCTGGGACATCCATTTACCAGACCTGGAAAACCTGTGCTCACCAGCTAGTGGAGCTGAGTCTGCCCGTGCCTGGGAAAGCTGTGTGCACAGGTCTATTCATGGGGTACCGTCTGTCCAGTGTGCTGTGTTTGCTAGAACCTGCAAAGAACCTGCGTCGCAGCGAAGGAAAGGACGTCTCTTCACATAGTAAACTTGTTTCTTCCATGGCAGAGCAACATTTATACATTAATAATAATTTCCTATGTTCTCTTAATTGATCTCTTTGCCCATTACCAGCAATGGAAATTTCACACTGGCTCACACTTACCAGGTGCTGCTCCCAAGTTTGATGAATTTAAAGCCTCCATTTCTGTTACTGTCACTCATCTAAGGGCTTCAGCCCAGTGACACTCTCCAGCACTGATGCCATCGGACTGTCAGCCTACTTTGACCACATCTGTATCATATGTGGGATGTTGTTATAAAGACTGTGGCCTACAGAAGGTCAAGGCAGCTGCAAAATTAACGTCACCGTGGATGAGATGAGCCACAGAGCTGCGATTAGCGTAGTGCTAGTAAAAATAGGTCAGAGCACATAAAGTGTGAATTTTCCCTTCTGAACTCTCTTCGCTTTTTATTTTTATCTCTCATATGGCACTTATCACTTCCTACCTTGTATTATAATTATTGGTATGCAGGTTTGGGCTCTCTATACTATTATGAGATCTCAAAATTCTTTCTGTTCCCCACAATGTGCTTTGCACATAGTAGGTACTCATTAAGTGTCAAATGTTTGACAGACTCTAAGAATAACCATGTAAGGGAAACATTCATGTTTAAAAGCTATTTTTTAAAAGTATTTGGCTATTGAACTGAGCTTCCTTAGAACATTTGGCCTCTGCTGTTCTGTCCCCATGGTCTGCCATGCTGCACATGCACACCCATGAACACCCACGCACACCCACAGCACACACATGCACACACGTACACACATGCACACACATGCATACACTAGCACATGCACACACAGGCACACACATATACACATGCACAACCACGCACACCCACAGCACACACATGCACACAATGCACACATGTATGCACACACATATGCACACACATACACATAGCCACACATGTGTGCACACATACACATGCACACACATGCATACACTAGCACATGTACACACAGGCACACACAGCACACACATGCAGACACATACACACAATGCACACAGATGCACACATGCACACACATGCATGTATGCACACACAGGTGCACACACATACACATATGCACACACATGCATACACTAGCACATGCACACACAGCATACACATACACACAATGCACACACAGACACACAGGCACACACATACACACATGCACACAGATGCACACATGCACACACATGCATGTATGCACACACAGGTGCGCACACATACACATGCACACACATGCATACACTAGCACATGCACACATAGCACACATGCACACACACAATGCACACACATGCACACACGGCACACACACATATGCACACACAGCACACACAATGCACACACATGCACACACAGCACACACATACACATATGCACACACTTGCACACACTAGCACATGCACACACAGCACACACATGCACACACAATGCACACACATGCACACACAATGCACACACATACACACAATGCACACACATGCACACACACAGCACACACACACGCCCACGCAGATGCACATGCAGGGGCACACTCGGTGCTCCAGTCGCACTGAATTATTTATGCTTCCCTGATGTCTTTTACCTCCAGGTTTCTTTCATCTCTCTGAGATGCACTCTTTCCTGTTGCCTAACTTTCTCACTGACTAACTCCTAAGTTGACCCCTCTTCAAGTCTCAAGTTAATGATGCTTCCTTCTGGAAGCTTTCCCTCACCACTAAAACCATTCCACTGTATGGTGTTGCTTCCTCTATCATAGCACATATCACACTTGGTTTTCTCTACACTGGCAGATGGGCAGATGAGAATGAGTCTGTGAGAGCAGAGCTACAGCCAAGGTCCTTTCCCAAGGAAGTCAGAGCAACCAGACCCAGCGTAGCGATGGGTCCTGAGTATTCTTGGTGAATTGCCTCCTTATGAACCGCTAGGCATTGCAGCTTATGGGCTTCATGGGCTGATACCCCCGCTGACGTAAACAATCCTGCCAGAAGTATTCTACAAACATAAGTAATAGAGTAGAGGTTTTACACACAAGTCATTTGATGAAGCGTTTTTTAGTTTAAAACAGATAGAATACTCTAAAATATTACAGATCCAATAGCTTAACTGGTAGTCAGGACAAAGGGAAGAAATTTATTATTACTTCTTGGTATTACCCTCTCTTTATGCTGACTAGTGGAGAAGACAATTATATAATAACTTCTTTCTGCGGTAAGGAAAAGAACAGAGGGTTGAAGTAAGCTGCACAGAGGAGGTGACATATGGGTTGAGTTGGGATTAAGCAAATGAAGAAGGAGAGGCAGCTCAGTTGACAGAGCAAAAAGCGTGAGCCCAGTGCTGGAGAAGTGAAAGTGTATGCATGACTAGAAATCACGGTGTGTTGGCTCAGGTCAGTGTGGGGGAGGTAGATTGGAAAGAAGCTGAGTGCGTGCAAAAGATGAGGTGATAAAGGTAGGCTGGTTTGAGATTATAAACAGCCTTGAACACTAAGCAAATGTATTTGAACTTAATTCTGTAAATTGGAATCAGTCATTCCAAGTTTCCAAGCAGGAAGACATACAACCCAATCTGAGAAACAACTTTGATGACAAGCAAATGAAGGAGAGAAGGGCTAAAGTCAAGGATATCTAGCCAGGGTGCCATTTCTCTGATTTGAGTAACCAGTTTCAATAATTTAAAGAACCGCATATCTGTAAAGTTCAATAAATGTTAATTTAAAACTATTATCTCAATACGATTGAATTCAATAACCCTTAAGGCAGCAGATATTGAGGCAGTTTTTTTTGTTACTTAACTCCAAGTAATTCAGGTAAAATTAATGTATAATTTGAGCATAATGACCAAATCCACTAAAGAGCTGATTGCAGGCTTTGTGTCCCTAAACTTAAGAATATGGATTACAGTTGCAACTGAAGGAAAAAGACCAAAACAATGTTGGACCTGCTGGGATGCAGGGCAGACTGTAATTCACAGAACTAAAGGGTTTTATTTCTTACTCAAATATATAAAAAGTCATACTTATTAGTCAAAATTGGGATTAATTGAAATCTACACGTGGCAGTTTAATGTTGTTATTGAGATGAAGTTCGTGGTCAAAGAAGAAATTCCTTACAATGGAAAGGGACACAAGTTACAATGTTTCTTTTCAAGTCAGTTGTAGTATTTGTAACTTATATTTAAGTAAATTAACTTTGTATTGGAATTGCAAAAGAAATTTTGATGTGATTAAATCCATTGGAAATTTGGTGATGCAAGACAGTTTTTCTTTTTCTACCTCCTACCATTGCAAGGGCATGACTATGGTGCCAGAAAGGCCACGCAGCACTGCAACTGAAGCCAAAGAAAAAGATAGACACTCTGTAAGCATAACAATACAGAGGAAATATGCCAACAGGAGGTTAATCTTGACAAAGCAATCTCCAGTCTGCGAATCCAGCACTTTAGCTGGATAGGAGACATGTTTTCTGTATGAGAATGTAATGTCTATAAGCAGTCATTCCTGCCTGCCTTCATTTTCCCTTAGCCCAAAGTAGATGCTAATGGGCATTTAGACCTTCCATTAAAACATGAAGAAAAGGGAAGTCACTGTCTGAATGGACTAGGAAGCCCATGAACCATTTCTGTGAGGTTATTTGCTACTACAGAATTCTCTCTCCATTTTTAAATAAATGTTACTAAATTTCTCTGGTTGTGGATCCATTTGAGTGTGATATGCAGTAGTCTTAAACTATCGATCCTTAATAATTGGAACATTTCCCGTGGTAACTGGCCCTTAAATCTGTCTTTTGGTCAAAACAGATGAAGGCAGAAAGGCCCCAAACAAAAGTTAATCGTTTTTCCCCATAACATCATTCTATGATGGAAAACCACTCATCCTAAGGACTATTCATTCCTGATTAGAAGAGATAAAGAAACCTGTCGCCACGGTATGTCATCCATGTTTCAGATGACTTTGTTATTAATGACAAAATATCAGTGCAAACTTATTTCAATGGATCACAAATCATAACTAAGGATATGTCACACTGATGGTTTTCTTGAATAAATTAAGCCCATGTGTCATATTTTGCCTTACTATTTTCTACCATGTTGTGTCCAAGACCATGCTCTAGCAAAATCTACTCTTTATATGCTCTATAGGTGTCTAAGCCATCATTCTACATCAACTCTCAGGACCAAAGGGTGGCATTTCTGTGGCAGTACCAACTACAACCATAGCCTATTTATGAGACACAGTAGTAGCCAAAACAGTGACCCATTAATAAAATCAAAATTAGTTTATATTTATTGGCTGATTCCTATGAGCCATGCATTGCTCTAGGTGTTGGGGAATGTGGAGTATAAATAGAAGACAGTCCCTACAAGGACAGCTTACACAATATAAACTCGGGTATGATAGGACAATGGGGAAATGAAAGCATGCTATCTTAGAGTAGTCGGGATTGCCTCTCCTCGGAGGGAACAGTTGGCTAGGGAGGCAAACGTTTAGAAGAAATGTGTTTCAAGCAGAGGGAATAGCAAGTACAGAGACACTGAGAAAGGATCATATTTGATGTATTCAAGGAACAGCAGCTGGGCTAACAGAGCCAGAGAAAAGTGTTCAAGGAAGTATGGTGAGAAACGAGATTGGAGAGGAAGTTGGGGATATGATGGTGTTTGGTTATATAAACGGTGGTGTGTGGTGAAGACTGGACTTCGCTGTCTGTGTGACAGGAAGCCATCAGAGGACTGTGAGCAGCTAAGTCATATTGCATGCTCCTTAAACTTATCCAGGATAACCCAATTCAGCAGGCTTCCCCACTCATTAACATGAAAATGGCCAGTCCTACTTTCAAGTACTTAAATGGTGTCTCTATAGGAGAAAAATGTTATAAATAGGATTTCTCTTTTTCTCTCCTCTCCCTTTTAGAAGCCAGGCATGTATCAAAATCAAAGTTCAGGTAGCGGAACTAGTGAAATAGTAACAGCAAGAAAGTAATGGCTGAGCCGTTGTCTAATTCATCATGCATGGCAGTCTGCTGGGACGGAAGCAATGTGGTGTTGTGAATGTGCTGATTGTCTTCTAGACCCTCAGTCCCTGGGGCCCAAGTTCATTCCCAACGTCTCTAGGCTCATCCACAGAGGAATCAGACCAATCTGAGTCATGAACAGTCAGCACCACCGAAGACCGGAAGGAAAGAGAACTGCGGTTAGAGGAACTAAACGGGTTTCCAACCCACCCTGAAAAGCCACATGGGGAGCCCTGAGCCCTGAGACTCAGGATCCTTATACTCTAAGAAACTGGGAGGAATTCTACGAAATGGAGAGGGTCATTCTGGAACTCCCACGGACTCCACTTTTCTCCACCTTGGTTAACCCTGGGTTAAAGGACCATTTGCCTGAATCCCCTGTATGGGAATGACCAGCCAGCATAAGGGGTGTAAAAATGGTCTGCCCTACCCATCCCTTCCTCCATCACAGGTAAGGTACTGAGTTCCTACTCAAAACTAGTAACTTTTTACTTTGTTACTTCCCAGATTCAAAAAAAAAAAAAAAAAAAAAAAAGGAAGAAAGTCTGAAAAACCTGAAGGAAAGCGTTTTTTGGAGATAAGTAGAGTCATGTTAAGAAACTGATCAGGATGGTGAGCCATAGTTGATTGAATGAGGGTTCTTTGTGTTAACTATGGAAGCCAAACATCTTGGGGTCAGGTTTGTATCTATAAAGAGTGAGAAATCACTCGATTGAGATACATAAGTAGCGAAGAAGACGCTTAGGGTAAGTTTAAAGGACCAGACAAGGGACAGAAAGAAGTTTGTGCTAATGCAGATAATATAAACCATGCTGACTAGATGAGGGTCATAAAGGAAAGAAATAATTGAATACTAAGAGGAAAAATTTTAGAGACAACAATAACCTGGTTGCACAGTGAATGCAGTTTCGACAAGTTTTAGAAATTACACCGTCAGCAAAGTGATTTTGCCTCTTTCCAGAGAAGCAGTGCATGAAAGGAAATAAGAGGACTCTTGCTGAGGCAAATTGTCACCTCGTGCCGGGACCCAGGCCGGTAAAATGTAATGAAAATCAGGTGTATTTGGAGGCAAAAATATACTGTATTATTTTCTAAAGTGGGCCAAGCCTATGCAACGTAAGTTCACTAGAAAATTCTGAACTGCTCCGCGAAGGAGCCCAGCGGTAGCCCTCAGAGAATCAGGGCACCTCGGGCAACCGTGGTCCCGGGCGCCCAATGCCGCGGCTCCGCTGCACACAAGGCTCAGTCGCCAGCCGTTTTCTGCCCCCCACGCGGGTCCTTCTGCAGCGGCCGCGGGGCCTGCACCCTCCCAATTGATGGGAGTCTCAAAGGCTTCCTGTGTAATGCGGACAAGCCCTCTGTGACGACCTGCGGTGACATTCTTACCCCCCTGTATTTGAGGCTGGAGCTACTTCTTAACTAGACTTGGAAGAACGCAATCAAGAGTTTTTCTTCCTCTTTCAGGGTTTTCTGCCACCACGTGTGAGCCTCTTACTGGGGAACAGAAAGGGAATGGTTTTGATATCCCAAGACTGGGTAACTTATTTTAAGAACCAAAATAGATCAGAAATCATATCCTTACATACCATTACCAAAACATACACATAAAACCACTAAGTGAAAAATTAATTAAAAATCAGAACTAGGCAAATAAACATGTGTGCCATAGAGCAAAGATTATAAAACAGCAGTCAGACCACCCCTTCATTCGACCCTGCTCACATCTGTGTGGGTCTCCTGGACCCCATGGACGGTGTCACCTCCTTCCCTGGGCCAGTCTGATAGATAACGCTGCTGGCTTCTAATAACACTGATGTTCAAATGTTCTCTTCTCAAGTGGAAATCAAGACTTTCTTCCACTCAAGTTTCCAGTGTCTTGATTTGTGATTTTTAGGAAACCACCATCTTTCTGTCTCCTTTTTAGCATATGTAAAACAAACTCATAAATCTGACTAAATCAAAGTGCTCTGACAACGATTGATGACAAAAATCCCTGCAGAGCATTTCCCCATATAAATTATTATGCAAATTCTTGAAAGTATAAGTTCATATAAGCAAATATGTAGAAAGGAGATTTGAATTTATCAACTTTCATTACTTATTTATGGAGCATCCACAATTAGATAAGTTTGATAAATTTAGCATTCCTATTTCTTAAACATACTATAAAATTAGTCAATTTGGTGGTAAAACACCATGCATTAATTTTTCCATGTAAATTGTTTTTAAGCTACAGTGGTTACATATCAGGATTCTGGTGGTTTGGTGTTTTATTTTGTTTTTTTTCCCACTATATGAGTTTGCTTCTCTTTGAATTCAATATTTGTTTCAAAATTACATGACCTGCCTGATATATGAAAGTCATGACTTAAAAACCTCATGTTAACAATGCAGATGGAATGAGTACAAATATAATTATAAATGTAATTTCAATTTTATTCTCTTTACTGGCCTACAGTATCTGTGAGTAATCTATTCCAAAATCAAAGATCAACCCAAATCCCTTCTACCAACTCTGTGCCTATATTCTAAGTATTTATTTAATGTCACTGTTCAGTAAGGGACCTAGAGACCTTTCACTCTAGGTGGAAAGAAAATGCAAATCTCTTAGTTATTTGCTAAGGTTCCTGAGGACACTGAAAACTCACAGGCATTTGCAACTGTGAATTTCCCAGCAAATATAAAATCTTTGTCTTCTGAATATTTGCTTAACTGAACAAAGTTTACACAGCCTGAAGAGGATTCATATTAACAATAATATGAAATTAAACCTTTGACATTCCTCCAGTTCATTTCTATGGTTGTCTCCTCTTTTTCCACATTGATTTCCCCAACTCAATCAAAAAAAAGAGAGAGAGAGAGAAAGAGAGAGAGAAGCTTCACAGTGTTCACGGAACCTCCAGGTACTAATGATTACAGTCACATTTATTTCCCTGCCTTCATTTATTCAGGAACATTATTTAGTATCAAAAATGGGCCAGGTACTGTGTCACATACTAAACAGAAAACAATAAAAAAATAAAGAAAGAAAATTTTAAAAAATACTATTCCAACATTTATGATTTTATATTTTGTGAAAAAGTGGGAGAGATAAATAAATAAGCAATGACTTACAAATATAATAGCCCAAATGCTACCCAAATGTCATAAGAGCATAAAGATAAGAACTATTATCTCTGGTAGAGAATGTCCAAGAAGAATTCATGAAGGAGATGAAATCTGAGCTGCTTTTAAAGCATCAGTACACACTTGGTGATCTGAACTGAGAAACATTCCAAGCAGAAAGAACAGCTTGTACAAAAAATATAAATAAATAAATAAATAAATAAATAAATAAATAAATAAATATTTAGTATAAAAGTACGTGATGTGCCTGGAGTAAAGAAGTAATAGACAAATGAATAGGGTATTAGGAAATTAAGCTATAAATATTTTTGTACTATCAAGATTATAAAGTTGAAACTCAATAGTATAGATCCAAAATAATTGATTTAAGGATGCCCATATTGGTTGAGCATTTAGAGTATGTCCAGTTTTTCCCAAACGTTAAACTGTGATAAACACCTCTCTGCATGTCTCTTTGGCCACATCTCTAGCTGGTTTTTAAAGATCAGATTACTAGAAATGAAATTAGTGAAGCAAATGATACTCTCCTTTTACATAAATAATAACATTGGTTATACATATTTCTTGAAAGATGCCAATTTACTAGCAGCACATGAAAGTAGCAGTTTCACTGTCCCCTTTGCCAAAACTAAATATGATCATTAAATATATACAGAAGGTGCCAAGAAAATGTATACACATTTTAGGAAAGAAAAAGACTGTATTAAAATTGTAATACTCCATATATACTGATAACAAAAGATGAACACAAGTCATATGTATACATTTTTTGGCACCCCTGATAATATATATATATTTTCCCCCTCCGGTTGCATGAAGGGTGTTGATATTATCATACTAAGAGAAATAATTAAGACAGAAAAAGTTGAGAACCATATGACTTCATTCATATGTGGGATATAAAACTGAAAGCAACAAACAAACAAACAAAAATTCAAAGACACACAGAAAACAGTTTAGTGGCTACCAGAGGCTAAGGGGAGAAGGGTTTGGTAGAAGAGTGAAAGGGGGTCTAATGTATCGTGATGGAAAGAGAACTGTCTCTGGGTGGTGAACACACAATGCGATATATAGATGATGTATTACAGAACTGTACACTTGAAACCTATGTATTTGTACTTACAATTGTCACCCCAATAAATTCAATAAAAATAAAATAAAATAAAAATGAGAGATTTGGATTAGATCTCAGAGCATTGTGAAGATAAGGACCAAAAGTTTGAATTTAGTTCTGATGTTAATAAGAAAACCATCAAAGATATTTTTATGAAGGAGACAAAATTGAGATCAGCACTTTAAAAAGATTAATTCTGACAGCAAGAAAGAGGATAAGAAGGGCCTGGCTTTGCTTGAGACCCCAACCAGCTTTGGAAGCAGAGACGCTCTTCTCTGTAGTCTGGGCAGCATTGTGCAACAGAACCTTCTGCAATGAGGGGAACGTTCCACCAATGTGGTAGCCGCTAACCACAAGGCAATACGGTAGCCGCTAACCACACGTCACTTTTAAGTACTTCAAAGGTAGCTAGTGCAACTGAGGAACTGAACTTTACATTTCATTGACTTTAAATTTTAATAACCACATATGGCTACTTACTATCCTATTGGACAGAACAGATCTACTAGAGGAATAGGTACTCAAGACAGAGACATCAAGATAAAAAAAGAGAGTGAAAACAGATTGAGGGAGCAAATTCAGTGACTATTTGCATGTGCAAAGTGAAGGAAAGGGAGAATCCTAAATGATGTTAAGATATAGAATCAGAGAAAAAAGAAATATGGTCATGCCATTTATAGACTGCAATAGAGGAGAAAAAGAGAGAGAGCTCAGAGGATTTCTCTCTCTCTCTCTCTCTCTCTTACTCTCACTCTGTCACTCTTGCCCTCTTTCTCCTCTTTCAATAGACAGTCCTAACTTGTCAGCAGGACATTGGAAATGACAAAAAGATTTAAGCCGACCAGGAACCATGGTCTCGTGCTTTTCCTCACTATATTGATCTATATAAAATAGGATAAACTGTTGGAACTTCACCTATATATCAAACCTAAAAATATAAGCTGGCACTTCCCATTGTCGGAAATTGATGAAAAGAAAACTATCCTTAACACCGTAGAAAACTAACTGAATTCCAACAGTAAGACAGGCTAAGTATCCTGCCTCCACTACTTAAAGGCAACATCTATCTATTTGTGAGACATTATGGTCAAACTGTAACAGTCACCATATTAATAAAAATGTAAGTTTACATGTAACATAAATGAATGAAATTTAATGAGGGTTGCAGACCCAGCCAAGTAAAAAAACAATGTTGTATAAATAAAACAAAACAATGGCATCAAGTTATTAGTTAAATCTATGTTGATGGATCAACTCTGGGGGAGAGTGAAAGGAAGGAACTGGTTCTTCACCTCCACGCATAACTCATCTTTTCTCAACTTTAAGGTCTCAACTTAAATTCAGCTCCTTACAACTGATCCTATATACCTCCTTCCAACATATATTATTTCCAGTTCTGTTGTTTTCATTCACAACATTTGCGAATGAAATGTTATTTATTGATTTATTATTTGTTTACTGTCTCCATAAATGCTAAGATCCACGAGAGTCTGTTTTGTTAACTAATGTTTACCAGTATCTAGGCAGGACAGTGTCTGTTATGTAGAAGAGGTTCAGTAAATATTTCTGGATGAATAAGTGAATCTTATTCTTTCAGATGAAAAAGTGCTCTTCCATTTGTTGTGTAACAAGGCACACAATGTCTTTTATACAATGAATGGAAGATCCGGTAGACTAAGAATAAAACTCCACCACGATCAAAGTGAGACTGCTCTAGTCAGTTCGCCAAATGAATTCTTGCCAAACGAGAACAAGCCTTGTCGATTCAAAAGTCAGATCACCATCCAGTCTCCGGCACATGATTCAACCAGCAGAGATTCATCTCACCTCCAGCAAAGACCTTGCTCATAAGAGTGATGGTTTAGCTCAACAAAAACAGATGTGTTCATGGGATATTTATGTGTTATAGGACATTCATTCCAAGATAAAACAAATCATAAACTTGCTAGTTATCCACCTGAAGGAACATTAATTGATCAAGAGAACACGGAAAGAATATAGATAAAATATCCCTGGTCTGGTCTTTCTGAGGGCATTTTATTCATACTACTGCTTAAGGTAAAGTTCTTCCTCATTCATCAAGTCCACAGTTAATCATATACTGTTGTTATTAGGAGAATAAGAGAGAAACAGAGAGAGAATGTGTGTTTGTATATATGTGTCTGAATGGACCCTTCTGATCTTCAATAAATAGGAATTCCAAGATGATTATTGTGTCCTACCCCTTTCAAGCTTCACATTTGCAGCAGTGATACTTCCCTTTTTGGGTAACAAAGTGAAAAAGCAAAACAGCAGCTTTCCACATATAGGAAATGTTCAGCCCTCCCCGCTAGGCCTCAATGTTATTACCAAGTGGTTGGATGCTCTCGATGAGGCCATTTTGTTCTGTTGGCATAAACAGCCTCAGAGAACATCAACATCAGACCAGGCCACTCTGAGACCGTGCTAAAGTGAGACAAAAGCAAGGTCCCTGTGCAACCCACAAAACATCCCTTCTCATTAAATGTGTGACTGGTACTCTTACCAATTACAGACTTGCAGTTGGCCCTCCCTATACATAAAATTTACTGAGCTAGTCATAGAATTTCTCTGCTTTCTGACAGAAGGAGCTTCCACTTCCTTAGAGCCTCCCCCAAATTACTCATCCAAAACTCAAATCCTATAAAACCTAGTTGCCCCTTATTGAAACATCCACAGCTCCTATCAAAGAAAAATAGCACTAGATGGAGTTAAATGGACAAGGAAAACTTCACTCAAGACTATTGCAATAGGGGAAGATAGTCAACTCAACTTGACTAAAACAAAAAAGTGGGTGAGTTTTTAAGCCCAGGGTAAGTGAGTGGAAAAGTACTGGAGGCCATTAGTGGGAGGTTGGCCAATGTCACTAAACCATTTGTGTTTGCTAATTGGTACTTATCTAAGTTCCCTACCCTCCCACAGAGACTGGGAGATAGAGACACTACCTCCCCTGGTGATTCTGTTTCAAAGAGATGGAGCCAAAGTCCTTGAGAAAGACATTTCTGGTTATTAAACTGGCAAGAAACTGGGAGATTTCTATTTCAAAGGGTAGGGAAAGAATGTATAACAGCAAGCTTTCTAAAGTAAATGATCTAAGGAAAGGGAGGTCGTAGTCAGGAAGAAGCTTGTGTAAACTTCAGTCAAGTTGAGGGAATTATTAAGGTTGTCTTGGTAAGTCCCCACGGTGTATGTTGCCTGTAGCTGCAGTTAGGAATAAACTCAATGGTTCAACTACAGATGTGCTCCTGATGGTCTACGGCTGAAGGGCATTGGCGACGGCAAGAGAGATTCAATAACTGAAGAAAAATCATAACTTGTGTTCAAGTCATGATTTACTAAAACCATTCTCTAAAATTAGAAAAAAAAATTGCCCTACTAATATTTGGTACCGCATCTTGGTTCTTTGATGGATCTGTGTGAAATCGAATGAAATGCTTGCCTTTATGTACCCAGTGGCTGGATCACATGGTACATTATTTGCTAAGACCATATTTGGGGTGTTCATTTGTTTGCTTTTTCTTGTCTGGAACAAGAACAAGTCCTCAGGTTTATTTTTGTTTGTTTGTTTGTTTTTCTTTTTTAACCAGTTTATTGAGATATTATTGACATATAAAAAGCTGTAAACATTTAATGTATACAACTCGATGAGTTTGGAAACACATACCATGTTTCCTGGAAAAGAAGACCTAGCCAGACAATCAGCTCCAATGCATCTTTTGGAGCAAACATTAATCTAAGACCTGGTCTTATTTTACTGTAAGACCCGGTCTTATATAATATAATACAACAGAAAACTGGGTATTATATTAATTCTTGTCCCAAAAGATGCACTAGAGCTGATTGTCCGGCTAGGTCTTATTTTCCAGGAAACAGGGCATGAAACCATCACCACAATCTATGCTCTAAACATCAGTCACTTCCAAAAGTTTCCTCCCACCCTCTTTATCTTGTGTGTGTGTTATAAGAACACTTGACGTTTTGTTTTGAAACCATAAAATCATCAAATATCCCAAGATAGCTTTAAAATGTGACAGTACCTACTGGAGTGTCAATCTCTTGTGGTTACTGCTAAGGATGTGATGAGTTCCTAACATTCTGAATCCTGTGAAGGGTGTCATAATTCCAATTTGTTAAAGTATCTCATTTTTATCCGATACTATCAAGGTCATTAGCACATAAAATTTTAGAAATGGTAGACAAAATAAATGTTTATCGCTAGGTCAAGAGTCCACAAATGACAGCTTGCAGGCCAAGTGCAGCCCCTGCCAATTACGTAAATAAAGTTTGACACACGGGCAGGCACACCCCTTTTTACTGTACAGGGTGGCATCTGAGCTACAATGACAGAGTTAAGTCGATATGACAGACCCCATCTGGCCTGCAAAGTCTAAAAGATTTATTATCTACCCTTTACATACAAGTTTGCCAATCCCAGATCTAGTTTTCCAGAGACGTATGTAAATCTTTTTTAAAATATAAAATTAAGCATGGTTATTTTTTTCTGTATCATGTTGCAGGATATACTATCTCTCAACTTCTTACTTTGTACCAGTAATATACACATTAATGCACGTAAATTATTATTATTTCATCTAACTCCGCCAAGATGAATGGACTTTCTGTGCCATCCTAAGGATATTAATTTTCTGGTTATACTGAGTAGTGTTAACAGAAAAAGAGAGGAGAGTGTTGCTTATGTGCTCTAGGTCACCTGTAATGTGCTTTTATCGAATACTTTCCCACCTTCCTGCCTTCGTGTTTGTCTCATAAACAACTAATTCCCATCAAGTTCTCAAAAACAGTCATGGTTTCTCTCACATCTACCCCCAAAAAATATGCTAAAAACTTCTATATTTTAAATCCTGGTATGATGTATTTTATGTGACATTACAGACCAAATTCTTACCCTGGGTTTGCAGAGTGGATATTCTGATTCGTCACTCAGTAATACGTGAGAGACAAGCAAACGTCACACACAGGTTGTGATACCAGAGGTAGGAATGTTAGCCAACACCTCTTCACAATGCTTGTTCTCTAATAAGAAGACAAAAGGAAGCAGACAGGCTAATCCTCCATAAGAAATAATGTAACATTTAATTCAGGAGAAGCAGATGTGCGTTCATGCTCTAGCACTATTTTCAGGTCTATTAGCACAATTTCAAGACAGTACGTTTTTCTGAGAATTTCAGGATGGCTGTGGCATCTTGAATTTCTTCTGTCCAAAATCAAGGGAAAAATTGAAAATAGCCTTCTGCTTTCGCCCTAGGAAAGGTGTGACTGTCACAGCCGAGATCAACAAGGAAACCAAAGGGCCGCTCTGCTGGAGGGGGGACTTTGTGGGGAGAGAAGGAAGGGTGAGGCACAAAGTTACCGTCTTTCTCTCAGTTCTTTCCCTGCATATGACTCAGGATATGATCTCAGAAAGCATTTAAAACAAGAAGCTCAAGGAGAAAGGAGTTCCAAATGCTGCTCTCTAGGCATTCAGGGAGAAAAATGAAAGGTGTAATCTAGGCCTTTCCAGGAGTCTACCCACCCATGCTGCCAGGGACAGGCTACTGGCCCCTTCAGATCCACACTCAGTCTCCTGGGCAGCAGGAACCTAACAACACAGACCACGTCAGGGCGAATGCTGCGGGCCAGCATAGGGAAGAAGTAGAAGAGCTATTGTCAGACGCAAACCTTACGTGTGGCTTCGGAGGCTGCAATATATAAAAGGGGAGGGGTGGTCTTGCAGGAGAGAGAAGAGGGATAGAGACAGATCTTTGAGTCAACTATTTGTTCTCCTGGTTCCTGACTGGGTTCCCTCAAACTAGCTTTCAGCTTCAACCTGAGGTCCAAGTTTCTCTCAAGACATCTTTCTACATCAATTCTTTCCTTCTTTCCTTCCTTCCTTCCTTCCTTCCTTCCTTCCTTCCTTCCTTCCTTCCTCCCTCCCTCCCTCCCTCCCTCCCTCCCTCCCTCCCTTCCTTCTTTGCTTCCTTCCTTCCAGGTGGTAGTACTTGGCTCCTCCCTCCTCCGTCCAAGCCTAAAAGCAGTCAGAGGTCCACTGTACTAATCTCTGAGTAGTGTACTAACCCTCAACAGTCCTTACACCCTTCCCATATCTTTACAGAAAGTATGTGCATCAAATCCTCCTTGAATTATCTTAATTTGAGTGGCCAATCTTGAAGCCAGACTGATACATGGGGTTGGATGTCCTAATAGTGTACATTTGCCTAAACTGTGCCTTTAAGCATTAATTCCTTAGGAAACCAGCCATGTGGTAGCAATGTGTCACTTCAAAAAATATCAAAGAGAGAAGGACATTTCCAACCTTCATGAACAATTGATAATAAAATGCATATTTAGAATGTATCAGATCTTGTTCTCTCTATCCCCTAAACCATTCCAATAGAAGTAACTTAGATGCTGAGGGAAACAGTTCATTCCTTACAGAACAAAGGAAGGTGCTGTGAAATCCACTGTGAGAAAAAGTTGGTTAATACAAGAACTGGACACCGAAAGAACACTGCGACTAACCATCTTGAAAGAGGTAGTAGGAGGTAGTAGGAATATCTGCCTCTTCTCTGATGAAAGAAAGAAGTTTGCAGCTGCCTGAAACCCCTCTGATCACCCAGAAGTCAAAGAGCAGTCATGATTCTATAGCAACATCTAAGAACGCACCAGGCGGAAAGTCCTAGTCATGCCTAGCTTGGAGCCTGCACAACTGTAGCCAGATGAAATCAGGAACAAAATCTCAGGCTGAACTAAAATTAGGGAAGTAGAAGAGCTAAGATAGTACTTTTAGTTTGAGTTCTCCAAACCAACCTGCATTCAGGATGCCTTCCACGGCACCGCTAAGAAGAGTCTAACAATTATTGAGAAGTCATCATTGGCTATAAATTCATGGACAGAAAACCATGCCTTTCTGAGGGAGAGCTTTCCATTTGCTATCAACTAATTACTAAAGAAAAATACAGATTAGATAGATGACAGATAGATAGATGATAGATAGATAGATAGATGATAGATAGATAGATAGATAGATAGATAGATAGATAGATAGATAGATAGATAGATAGATGATAGATGATAGATAGAGATGGCAGCCTCTGAAGCCACAAATAGAGTTTGCATATGATACCTTTCTACTTCTTCCATGATAGCCTGCAAAATTCTCTCTCCGTTACCCCTGCATATCCATACACACACATACACACACACACACACACACACACACACACACGCCCCATAGATACACATGCACTTTTCTTCTTCAGGGGTAAAAATGCTTAGTGCCTTCACCTCTTCTTCATGTGGTATTTTTCTATAATATTTTCCCATCCTGTACTTTAGACACTTTCTGGTTCATCACTGTCTCTATTAAAGCAGCTAATACCACCACTATTTTTTATTCAGATAGTGTAGCTATTCTGGGAGTGTGTTGAAATGAAAGTGATCTGGATTCTATTATCTTTCATATTAGCTATCTGCCCAGGTTCAATATATCTATTAACTGTCACTCTTTGAATACAGTCATTCAATTAGAGAGAATATCAAATCTAGGAATGAAGAGCCTATTTTCGTTATTTCATTTACACACCCGGAAATGTTGAAGCCACCTGAACGGGAGGCATGAGAGAGGTAATGCTACCAACACATGGAAAGTAATCCTGGGCCCCACTGGAATGAATACCTGACTGTAAAGGTAAAACAGGGTGTGTGCCAGGAGGACAGGATGCCAGCGAGCTAGCACCTGCCCAACACACATTTATTTCCCATGCCAGCTATCCCTCCTAGACATCTTATTTGAACCCCTCCACACACACACTCCTATACCAGGGACAGTTGGATTTGCTAAGAAACCTGCATATCAATTTTCTTTAAAAAAATAAAAATAAAGGTCTTCATATTTCATATTTTCAATTGATTGCAACAAGACCTGGATTATTACAGATGTCATCATTATAGAAATGCCACATGGAAGAGTGTCAAAGACTTTGTGTCTGGAGGTTTGCGTGGTACAGGTTCCGAATGCTTTCACAAACACTGAGCAGGAGCAAAACCCCAGAGAGGTTGCGAGAAAGCCTTTGTGAAAGGTCTGCTACTCTGTTGTGATAAAAGCAAATAAGAGGGAAGGGTGAGCATGTTACCAGCTCAGATTTCAGCTAGCTTCTTGAGAATGAAGGAAGCCAGAATGAATACAGTTTTGAATCGCAAGGGGGAAAAAGAAAAAAAAAACTCCATGCAAGAAACAGGAACAACTTTGATAAGGAGAAGCCTCCATACACAGTTCTCACCTTTTATCGGGGTGCTTTCAGGTGACAGGAAGGCCAGCAAACACTTTTAAAATATAGGTGCTAATCTGTGTGGTCATCTGCAGTTTAGAATATTACAGGAAGACTCTGACAGAGGACTTATCATGCTGCATCCAATAGTTACATAATGATCTTATTATAGATCCTTGGTGAAGTTCTTAGCCACAAATCTAGGAATATGTGCAAACCTTACTCTTTCTTGAAAAAGGTTTTAAACATTTGCTAGAAATAAATTTTGTTCATATACAATATGATTTTGTTGCTGTTGTTAAAGATACAGAATTCAGAGGAAAGGAATAGTGGGGGCAGAGCCTTGAGGTCAAGCAACGTAAGTTAGAAAATGTAAAGCTGGACTACAAACGACTCGAGGCTTCTTGGTGTGTGAAGTCACGTAGGAATGCTATCGGTTTGTGGGTAGATTCCAGTCTAGGTCAGCAGAACATGAGATTTCCCCCCGAACCATATCAGGGCTCCACGGACAGGTGGAGTGAGTATGCCCAGTGCTATCCTTGTTTCAATCATAGGTTCCCTGTTGGTATGACATGTTTTACTTGATGTCCATACAAAATTATATATGAAAACATGATGCTGAAAAACAAATTTTCATCAGCCATAAGTTTAAAAACATTCCAGTTGCTGAGGAGAGAGACAGTTTTCACGCTGAAATTCATACAGCTACTAAAGTAGAAGAGCTGACACTATTTTCAACAACATCCCTACATTTTATGCAATAGGTATTTGCACATGGCTATTTCTTACAACGTTTCTTGGTGCCAAGTGAGGGCATAATGTCAAAGGATGCTTCAGTAACAACAACTCAAAGAAGAGTCAAAATAACATGACCCAAGAATACATTTCTCAGATATTCAGACTTGTAGAAAGGATGCAATTTTAAGTATCTAGATTTCTGGGGAATATATAACTAGATTGTATACATTCCAGCAAGTAATACTCATAATTAAACTTTTAGACCAATGAGTTCAAGGCAATATTATTTAATAACTAGGTTTTCTAGATTGCTTATAACCAGTTCATACTTGAGTAGAAGGTAGGTTTCACATTCTCTATTCTAAAAATTCCAAATTGAAGCACATGGCTAAATCAATGCTCCCTTCACCCATATGCCCCAACAGTGGACCCTGGGTGCCTCCCAGGCACCCAGTCTTTCTCAGGAAATAGTTACAACCCATTTGCATTGGTTTCTGCTTAGACTGAAATTGACCAGCTAATAAAGATAAAAACCACATTAACACATTCTGGGCCATAAAACACTCCTTAACAAATTTAAAAGAATAGAAATTAAACAATATCTGCTCTAAGACCCCACAGGAATTAAACTGAAAATTAATAACAGAAAGATACCTGGAAAATCTCAAAAAATGGAGACTAAACAACACACTTCTAAATATCATATGGGTGAAGAAAGAACTCTCAAAGGAAATTTAAAAATAATTTGAACTAAATGAAAATGAAAACACAACTTATCAAAATTGGTGAGATGCATTGAAAGCAGTGCTTAGAGGAAATTTTATGAATGTGTACATTAGAAAAGAAGAAACATCTAAATCAATAATCTGTTTTCACCTTAAAAAACTAGGGGGGAAAAAAGAGCAAATTAAATCCAAAATGAGCAGAAGAAAAAAAATAAATAAATAGAGCAGAAATCAATAAAATTGAAAACAATAAATCAAGAGAAAATCAAAGAAACTAAAAACTGGTTCTTTGAAAGTATAAATAAAATTTATGAACCAGGCTAACAGAGAAACAAAAAAAAAAAGAGAGAGAGAGGGCACAGATTGCTAATATCAGAAACGAAAGAGAAGACATCATTATATTAAAAAGATAATAAAGAAATGCTATAAACAACTCTATACCCATAAGTTTGATAAGCTAGGTGAAATGGACCAATTCCTTGAAAGATACAAACTACCAGAACTCACACAAGAAGAGACAGACAATAGGCCTAGATACATTAAATAAATTGAATCAATAATTAATAGCCTTTCAAAACAGAAAGCACTAGGCCCAGATAGGTTCACTGGTGAATTCTACCAAACATTTAAGGAAGACATTATACCAATTCTCTACAATCTCTTTAGGAGAATATAAGCAGAAATAATACTTCCTTACTCACACTTTGAGGTCAGCATTACCCTAATACCAAAACCAGACAAAGACACTAAAAGAAAACTACAAACCAATATCTCCATGAATATACAAGCAAAAATCCTCAACAAAATATTAGCAAATTGAATCCAAAAAAGTATCAAAAGAATTGTACATTGTGACCAAGTGGGACTTATCCCAGTTATGAAAGGAGTGTTCAACATTCAAAACTCATCAACAGACTAAAAAAGAAAAAATCGTATTACTATATCAGTAGATATAGAAAAAGAATTTGACAAAATCCAACACCCATTTATGATAAAAAACTCCCAGTAAACTAGGAATAGAGGGGAACTTTCTCAGTTTGATAGACAGTCTACAAAAAACCTACAGCTAAGATCATACTTAACAGTAAGAAACTAGAAAATTTCCCAGTAATATTGGGTCCAAGGCAAGGATGTCATCTCTCTCACACCTTTTCAACATCGTACTGGAAATCCCTGGCAATGTGCTAAAGCAAGAAGAAGAAAAAAAAAAGAAAGAAAGGTAAACAGATTAGGGAAGAAAAATCATAAAACTGTCTTTCTTTGCAGATGACATGATCATCTATGTAGAAAATCTGAAAGAATTGACAAATTCTCCTGGAACTGATAAGCAATTATATCAAGCTGGATGCAAGGTTAATACACAAGTTAATTGCTTTCCTATATACCAACAATGAACAACCAGAATTTGAAATTAAAAACACAATACCATTTACATTAGAACCCCCCAAAATGAAATACTTAGGTATAAATCTAACAAAATATATACAAATCTGTATGATGAAAACTACTGAACTATGATTTAATGAAATCAATGAGCAACTAAATAAATAGATGCTTCATGCACATGAATAGGAACACTCAATATTGTCAAGATGTCAGTTCCCCCCAATTTGACCTATAGATCTAATAGAGTCCCAATCAAAATCTCAGAAAGTATTGACAAACTGATTCTAAAGTTTACACAGAAAGACAAAAGAACCAGAATAACCAACACAACACTGAAGAAGATGAAAAGTCGAAGGACAGATGCTACCCAACTTCAAGACTTACTATAAAGCAATAGTAATCATGACAGTGTGGCTCTGGTGGAAGAACAGATAAATATATCAATGGAACAAAATAAAGAGAAACAGACCCACGTAAACATAGTCGACGGCTGTTTGAGAAAGGAGCAAAGGTAATACAACGGAACAAAGATAGTCTCTTCAACAAATAGTGCTGGAACACATCTAAACACAGACCCTATGACCTTCACAAAAATTAACTCAAAATGGATCAGACATAAATTTAAAGCACAAAACTATAAAATCTCCAGAAGATCATCTCGGAGAAAACTTAGATGACCTTGGTGATCCTTTTTAGATTCAACACCAAAGACATATCCATGAAAAAGATAATTGATAAGCTGGACTTCATTAAATTAAAAACTTCTATGATAAACAATATCAAGAGAATTAGAAAACAAGCTGCAAAATGGGAGAAAAATATTTACACAAGATAAATCTGATGAAAGACTGCTATTTAAAATATACAAAGAACTCTTAAAACTCAACAATAAGAAAACAAACAACCTGGTTAAAAAAAAAAATATGAGCTTAAGACCTGAACAGACACCTCTCCAAAGAAGATATACAGATGGCAAGCAAACGCATGAAAAGATGCTCCATGTCATAGGTCATCAGGAAAACATATACGTATATTAAAACAACAATGAGACGCTACTATACACCTATTAGAAGGACCAAAATCCAGAACACTGGTAATACCAAATGCTTGCGAGAATGTGAGCAACAGGAACACTCATTCAGTGCTGGTGAGAATGTAACATGGTACAGCCTCTTTGGAAGACAGTTTGGAGGCTTCTTACAAAACTAATCATACTCGTATCATACGATCCAAAAATCTCACTCCTTGGTATTTACCCAAATCATTAAAAAATGTACATTCATGTAAAACCTGCACACAGATGTTTATAATAGCTTTACTCACAGCTGTCAAAACTTGAAGGCACACAGTATCTAAATGAATAAACTGTGGTCCATCCAGACAATAGAATACTATTCAGCCCTAAAAAGCAATGAGCTATTAAGCCATGAAAAGACATGAAGAAATTTTAAATGCATATTATTAAGTGAAAGAAGCCAAACTAAAAGGGCAGCAAACAGTTTGGTTCCAACTATAAGACATTCTGGAAAAGACAAAATGATGGAGGCAATAAAAATATCAGTGGTCGCCAGCAAGGCGATGAATAGGCAGAACAAAGAAGATTTTTAGGGCAGTGAAAATACCCACATGATACTATAACGAGGACTATACGTCCTTATACACTTGCCCAAACCTACTGAATGTGCACCGAAAGCGAACCCTGCGGTAAACTGCGGACTTCAGATGACTAGGACATATCAGTGCAGGCTCATCCTTGGTTAAACATGGATCCCTCTGGTGAGTGACGTTGATAATGGGAAAGGCTGTGCATGTGTGGGCACAGGAGGGTATTGGAAATCTGTTATCTTGCTCTCAATTTGATTGTAAACTTAAAACTGCTCTA
This sequence comes from Rhinolophus sinicus, assembly GCF_057876585.1. Lineage (NCBI taxonomy): Eukaryota > Metazoa > Chordata > Mammalia > Chiroptera > Rhinolophidae > Rhinolophus > Rhinolophus sinicus. Next base: position 124,830,330 of record NC_142515.1, read on the forward strand.
AAAAAGAATCTGAAAAAAAATACATTAACATTTAAATAGGCAAGGTCCTTCATGAAGTTTCGTTCTAGTTAATTCATTCTGTAAATTTTGGTCTTGAGTATTGAGAGTATTGAGCAGAAGATGTGATTTGGTTACTGACAGGATTAGAGGTCAACAGGGCTCCGTGGCTACTCTATAAACAAAGGGGAAAGGTACAGTCTTACCCTGTTATAGTAGGTCACATCCTGAGATCCAGAGCATAGAAAAACCCTTAAATTACACACAGGTGCAGGATAGCCACACAGAGCCACTGACCTAAAGTAATAGCATAAAAAGCACAGTATGTATGTTAGAATGTCTATGAGGTTTGTGGAATCCATTAGCATAAGGTGCTTTTTGGAAAATGAAGTAGGACATTTAGTAGAACCTGTTGCTGATCGAAAATCCTATCCTCTCTTTTACCTTGATGAGAGAACCCCCGTTTTGTGTTATGATTTAAGATAATAGCAAACTTTTTCTATAAAGGAATAGATAGTGAATATTTTCTGCTTTGCAGGTGACATGGAGCTGGCTGCAACTACTAAACTCCACAGTTTTAGTGTGAAAGCAGCCGTAGACAATAAGTAAATGGATGTGCATGGCTGTAACTCAATAAAACTTTATTTACAAAACAGGCAGAAGTCTGGATTTGACCCACAACTATAGTTTGCCAACTCTTGCTTTTGGAAACATGACCCTATTCTAGCTCTCACAGTTAAATCGCTGGTAGAAACCCATCAAGCGAATCCTATTCCATGGCCAGTAGTTGTTAGAGGTGGGCATGTGACTTAGTTCTAGCCAAAGAGATATGAGGGAGAGGAGTTCTTCTGGAAATAGTTTCTCATGCTTAGAAGGAAACATCGGAAGAGATCATTTCTTTGTGCTTTTCAGTGTTGTCTGTAGGTGGAAAGCCTAGACCTGCTGCAGCCATACTGCTCCTGGGCTGAGCGTAAAGCCAGCACACCACAGGGGTAGAGCAAGGAGCCCTCGGAGAACTAGAGCCACAGCCTTTGTCTGCTGAGGCCTGAGAAGCCATGTTTCTTGAATTCTTCTTAGTAAGGTAAGATGTCCTCATTGGTTAAGCCATTATGAGGGACTGGAGCCGAAAGCCACTTAACTAATACAGAAAAAAGAGTAAAGACAGAAATAGTTACTTTTCTTCCAATGAGGTAATCTCCATATACTACAGTTTAATCAATCATGGATTCATCATGTAGAGACATTAAAATTAAATATATAAAACATGAATCTTACTTTATAGCCTAAGAATTCTACTTAAAAATTTGAGGGTATTCTCCCATCCCAGATATCAAAAAGTATTAACTTGAATGAGAAAAATAGGAAAAGTAGAAAAATATAACAAAGTATCTTGAGATAAAATTGGTAGATATAAATCATGACAATATGTAATATCTCTATTACATTACAAGACAAATTAATTACATGTCTATGAAATTGGAAGTCAATTTTGATGAAAGTTTCTTTTTCATTCAGGAGAATGTCACTTTATCCAAAATAGCCAAAAAGTTTATTATAAAATGTTGAACAGTTTTTAGCTCTTGGTTGTCTTTCTTTGGGAATTACGCAGGGTTCGAATTCACCATGTCCTCTCTTGATTCTGTATACAATAAGCCGTGGAAGGCTGTGATAATACACATCGCATCCCATGTGCCTGTATGATTGACACTGACATTCTTCCATTAAGAGGTGAGATCTATGTTCTCTCCTCTTTGACCTGAGTGATCTTTGTAGCTGCTTTAACCAGTACAGTTCAGTGGAAGGGATACTGCTTGACTTCCAAGGTTGGTTCATAAAACTCTTCTAACCTGGCCTGCTACTCGTTAAAAGATCTCCCAAATCTCTCATCTCCTGCTATAGACTTCCTCTCAGGTCAGACCCAATCATCTTTCCTCCTTGTCCCCACCAAGTTAGTTAGATAACTATTCTTCTAAGTCACACAGTAGGGTAAGGAGCAGGATAGAATGGTTCTTTCGATTTTTCCAAACTCATTATTATGATATAAACACTTGAACTTGCTATTCTTGGGCCTTTCTCTTGATTCTCAAAAGCTTGTTTGGGATTTTTTTTTTTTTTTTAATGCTTCTTATTACTTCAATTCCTATGAAACAATCCTACTCCTCTCCAGAGGCAAAGAGGATATCTGTGCCTGACTAAAGGAAAGGTCTTGAGAAGAAAAAGAGAAAGCACAAATATTCATGTTCGAAAATATTCTCTTGTCCCATGTGTCACCAGCCACAAAGATATCAAAACAAGAGACTTTAGGCGAGTCAACCAAAATCTTTCACATAAAAATAGAAGCCAAATAATAACAATGAAAGACACGGACTTCTAGAAATTGTACTAGAAAATAAATGGAGATCACCTGCCTTCCGGTCAGGTTATCATTGTGTTTTTTAAACATAAATTGTTTTGAAAAAAATCCTCAGCTGGGGATGGAGAGAGTGAGTTTTCAGATAAATATAGATGGTATAATAATTGCTATGTGGAATAATTTCCAAATTAAAATTTGGGGCTGTAATTTACAGTTCCTTCTGATTTACTCTAAACTGTGTGTGGGACTAGCAAGCAATAGATGTATCCAAACAGTAACACAAAATTTAGCTTTCCATGGACATTAGTGTCAATTTCTTCAAAAGCCTGAGTGGCCACTCTGCTGGCATCACATAATGGAAAAGAGGGGATGATGATGACGAAGGGAATGTAACTTAGGAAAATTCCATGTTGTCAATGCTGTACCCACCCCCACCCACCACCCCATCTCCACACAACGCAGCAGCACTCTCCAGCTCCTAGAGAACTGGGAACTGCAGCTGACCTAAAGCCCAGAATGCTAGAAGCTGAGAATAAATTTTTAAATAATCCAAGGTCAAGTATGTATTGGAAGGGAAAGGAATGTCATAGTTTGTTCCCAGATTCCACGCTGGGAACTGCTGGCAGCTTCTGTTCCCTGTTTGTTTGGAATCAGCCTGCATCCTCATGTGAGGTCTGCTGGTTCAGTCCTTTGCCCCAGTTGCAGCTTCACGCTGGGATTTGGTGGTGCTGCCCACAGAGCCTTTGCTGGCCAGGCTGCAGTAACCGGTTACTGCTGGAGTGTTTGGTGCACATTTGTCTTATTCTGTGTAGGGAAAGGCAGCTAAACAAGAGGGGATCTTTAATTACTAAAACGTCAAGCCGGCCACTTTCTGAGTCAACCGCTTATTTTACATATAAGAACTATAGTCATATAAGCTATAAATATTTATAAAAGCAGTGAAATCTTACTAAGCTTGTTTCTTGTCCTGAGAGCTTAACTTGGTCACAGTCAGGTTGGAGGCCCCACAATATGGCCACACAGAAATGTGGGTTGAAATCCATTTGTGGCTAAGGGTTGTACCAAACTGCTGCCGGTCCCCTGGGAAATTACAGGGCTGTTAGGAAGAACGTCCCAAATAGATACCATCATCCTAGAAGGGTGCGTAAAGGCAAGGTTTCCCAAATAATACAGACAGAATGGGATACCTATTTTAATTGGCATGTGGGAGTTTCCAACAGGCTTCAAAATTCAACAATAGCTTCTTTGGAAGCTTTGTTGCAAAAAGCTAAGGAGAAATTAAAGATGTAAGAAGTACCTAAAGCAGAAGTGTCCCACACTTGTACTTCCTTCAGAGCTCCTGAACATTATGGGACAAAGGGCGCCTTGCTTTCCTTCGAGTTTTAACGGTAAGGGACCAGCTCTTCCCTGGGCACCATCCTGTGTATGTGCATGAGGCGTCTTGTAGAAGTGCCCACACAAATGGCTTCTGCTAATTATTGTCACTGCATGAACTTTCAAAAGGCCGTACCAAGCAAAATGTGGGCAGTTTTCCTTATAGCACTGCCCAAATGTAGGTTTTAGAATTTTTTTCCAATTGTTTTCTGCTTTTAACATGTCCCTTTTGCACCATATATGTATGCTGAATTCCCTCTTGCTAAGCTATTGTTTATCTTTATAAATGTATTTTTAACTCAGCATGACCCTTTAAGAACCAAAAGTATTTTTCCAAAGAAACCAATACTGAATTGTAGATTTTGAACTTGTTTCTGTTGTTGTTGTTTGTTTGTTTGTAGTTGTACACTAGAACTAACACCGCATACTCAATTGGCTCTCCCAATTCAAAATCTAAATCACCTCTCTCTTTCCTCGTTTTTGTTTCTCTGGTAAGCTAGCTTTGCATTCTTTAGCCCCAAGAGGTTAGTGGCCTTATTTCACTGCAAAGTCAGGGATTAAAGCAAAAATGATGAGTAGAATATTAATAGGACCTTGTTCCTACCCTTCCCCAGTACTAAAATATTATCATAACAAGATTTAAATGGGGAAAAGCTGGTACAAATTAATTAGATGCTGAAGGCAAAGGGAGAATTTAAAGAGTTAAAGAAAAGGAACAGGCAAAGGATCACGTTAAATTTAAGTAATTCTTAAAAAATAAAAGAGTGGGTATACAATAATTCATCAAAGTCATGTGCTTGATTTACTCAACATTCTCTGCAGCTACTACTTCTCATTAACTTACCAAAGTCAGCACTGCTCCTTAGAAGGGAAAAAAAGGAAATTTTGGCATATCAAGGAATAAATAGAATGTTGCAGCACTATTCACTGAATCATTTTTGGGGCAAATTTAGTGCTGTTTTCATGTCTTTGTGTTCTTTCTAAGTCTATGTTTGTCAATGTCAATTCAACCCTCCCTGAAAACAACAGAGCTACAATTAGAGATGTAAAAAGCAGTTTGTGTATAATTTAAATGCTGCAAACTGGCAATCTTCTCATGAAAACCACAAACAATTACTTCCATTCTTATGCACCAGTGCATCTGGTTCACCACCATTTTTTATCTGGGACTGCATATGAATTGATAGTTAATTTCACAGCTAGGAAAAAAAAGCTACACTTTTTTTTTTTTTTTTTTTTGACAAGGGTGAGTTATTTGCTTTTTAGTCACAGCACATCGCCATGCTTGTGTGGTTAATGATTTAAATTATACAACCAACTAACCAAACAACTGTTCTTTTCTCTGCTTAACTCAAGCACTTTTTCCCTGAGCCACCAGGATCAGGTGAAGCTAACCCTTTATTCTGTAAAGGCCCCGATCCTGCAGTGTTGAGAATAATCGCTATCTGAAGCACGGAGAAGATGGAGACTAAAAAAGGAGACATTCTCTTTCTATTTGATCTGTGTTGTATCGTCTCTGATTAAACTAAAATAAAGAACATTAATGAAAGTAAGCCTACCCTAGAGCAGTACCCAAACAGGCCTGTTGTACTGAAGGGCCCCCTCGTTAAAGAAAGATTTACAGACTTCTTGAAAAACATGTGTTTACATCTACTTAGTTTCTACATGAAGAAATCACATGTGGGGGAAAATGTGAATAAACAAAACTGCAGAGATAAGGAAAGCATTTTGTACAACATTGATATTCAAAAGCATCTTTCAGGTTCACTCAAGAGGAAGTGAGCTTTAATGCAAAGGCATTAGTAATGGGCTTTCTATTTTTTTTATTAGAATTAACCTTGATCTGGAAGAAGAAACTGTTTTATTCACTGTTGAATATATATTTATCTCCATCGAATACATTCTACCACAACCTTTAAAAAAAATGGCAAGCTGGAACTTATTATTCCTGAAATGGGCATTTCCAGAAACACAATAACTAAGACAACCATTGATTTTGGAAGGAAGCAAGTTGTTTCCATGGGTCATAAATGGTATTATAGGTTTTGCTAGAATTTCCTCCTCAACAGGTGTTTTCAAATAGAAAAGATTCTTCCCACTATGGAAGAGTTTAACCAAAATCTGCCAATGGTAGAAAAATGAAGTAGATCATTCCTTAAAATTCATTCCAACCCTATTCTTCTATGCCCCTAGTCTCCAATGGCTAGTTCTTAACCCTTTTGCCATGATGGTCACCTATATCCGAATGAATATATCTGAAATTTTTATACATAAAAGTAATGTCATTTATATACAAAGCAGCTCAAATTGTTATCATTAAATGCATAAAATAGTCAAAATATCAACTTTTTGTTTTTTGTGGATTTCTGACACATTTTGAAGAAAAAAACTTGAAATCAAGTTATACAGTGAAAGAGATAAAATCAGAGTAGCAAGTGGAAAATGTGATTAGCAAGCTATAAGCACAGCCTGATTCAGCCTCACATACATTTGAATATTTTAAGTTTGAATTCTATAATTTGAACTCAGTGCCATATTATACCATTTCAGTGTCTCCCTTTCTCACTAGCTTGATAGGATATAGTGTGTGAGGAAAATAGACTTATACATATTCCAAAGTTTGTCTGATACAATACAGTGATTTCTTCAAAGACACAAAATCTACAGGTTTTTTGAGCAGTAAAAAATAAAATAAACGTAAGTAAAGAAATAAAAGTTTCAATTAAAACTGGACCAAAGTGTTGGCATTTGTTAGACTTGACAGACGTGCCCCAAACTTTGACATTTTGAGTCCACGTGATTATTTATTGAATTATGATGTTTGGGAATGTTCGTACGATATACAGTCCAGTCCTTGCACTGAATCACTAACTTAGTCTTAATTAAAACTAAAGTATGAGACCCTCCACCCACCCCTTCTGGCTATTTCATAAGCCCAGCTTCAGTGACCCCAGAGATATACACGTATATTTCCAGTAGAAATTTAGAGCTTCATTCAGAAGACCTAAAAATACAAATTATATGGGGAAAAATTGCCAGAATAATTAGAATAAATTAGAATGAAATTGCTAGAAAAATAGAAGTAACCCAAGTCTCCATGGTTCCAAAGGCCCAACAAAGTGACTTTAGGCTCATCATGCACTAGGATCTCTAATTGCAGTCACGCGAATGTTCAGACACAAATATCCAACTCCTGCCACTTGTTCAAGACCCTCCCAGTCCTGGGGATATCAGTGTTTCAAAGAACTCAAGAACTCTAATTGGACTCCGTATTTGTACCTGGAATTCAGTCCACTGTAATCTTTACAAGAAAATCATCAAGATTTCCTAAACAGAAGTGACTCTCTTATAATCTCTTAAATATATTTAAGTACCTAAAATGGCCCTAAAACTAAACCTGGGAAATTAATGACTAAAGGTATTCTTCACTGGGGCAAACCAGCTGTGCACATGAGATGCTATTGTTTTCCACTGATTTCTTGGTATAAGAGTTGCTAATGAACATCCAATGGATATAACCTTGGCAGTTTGCAAAACCTGCAAAATATGTCATCTGTGTTGAGTACTTAATGTGATACAGAATGTGAAACATAGCCTTTGCCCTTTAGGAGTTGATGTTTAATCTAACTGTATAAAATATTTTCCATGATTCCCTTTCAACGTCGGTATATGCTTGTCTAAAGTCTAAGGAGATGTCATGGTATGCCTTGTTGTATTATTTTGCTTACCTGTCTTATTCTTGTTAGGTTTATAATTCCTTGATACCATTGTTTGTGTCTTGTTTATTATTTTTTTAAACGTGGAGAATTTTACACAGCAATTTGCTCATAATAGTTGTACAATAAATATTTGTTGACTTGAATTATTCACTGCCACAGAGATCTTGATAAGGCTATAGAGGGAAAAACATTCAGCTTGCCAGACTGCCTTACAAACATAAAATCTCTTTATATAGAAGACAATATTAAGTGCCTTCTCGACAGGTCTGACATTGGTATTCAACCCATGTTGGAGTTCAGCTTTGTCACTGGATACTATCTCATGTGTGTCTGTTCCTTCAAATAAAAGCTCTACTTATATCTTCTTGTTGCCTTTAAACTCAGGAACAGTTCAGGGTTTATCTTGCTGGGATACATTTTTCACCTATTTTACAGATAAAATTGATCAGTTTCAGGAATTCAGGAACTCTGTGGGAGCAGTGCGAAAGCCCACGGTGGGAGATGCAGCGTTTTTGCTTTCTGCTTTCCACACACTTTTGCCTGCCCAAGTTTTGAGTCAGGTACTATAATAACTCTCAGTCCTTCTGTGCAGGAAATGCTAGCCATCCTTAAGAACAGCAAGGTGTGTCTTCTCATCATGGGAAAAAATTAGCAGTCATAAAAGAAGAAGTGTTGCCAACATTACGTACAAGTACCAGTATGTATTTGATATTTCAACAATATAGGCCTGGAAAGCAAAAAAATAATAAGAGCAACCATAAACAAGCTCTAAATAATACAACTCAGATTTCAGTGGAGCTTGAATTAGAGAGTTTGCAGTGAAAGCTGAACGACACTGTGGAAGTTGAAAGTTGTTGAAATTCTATGCTGGCTTTCTTTTCTGACAAAACATAATCACCTTTCTCCTTTCTTTAAGTCACACCGCCAGAAGGAGACACAAAAGTTCCCACAAGATTGGGACCTTAATAAGAAATAACTTTGTTGACAAAAAAAAAACGTCTCTTCCATAAAGCCATCTCTGTGATACTGACATATAGGAACGCCTGGCTAAATCACAATATACACACGCTTTTTCACTCATTTTCTAAAAGTTATCTCAGTAACAATAACTACACATCAAGTTAAAAAAAAATGCATTAAAAGCCAATAGAAAATTAGCTCTGTTCTCAGAGTAATTCTTTAACATGCAGTCGCAAATTTGTTTTTTAGTAACACTCATTCATTATCTATTCCTCCAGGACTAGAAGATCTGTGGGATCCCTTCCAATTCTGAAGTGCCCATTTCTGAGAGCTGGATTCTAGACTACACTGGCTGCCACGACTGTTTCACAGCAGCCCACGATGATGGATGACAAGTCAAATGGAGGCCTCAATTTTGTTTAAACAACACAACAATACAGCAACTAACTGCAAACCTCTTACAACACAGTGGTTTGTGGATTTTCAGAGAAGAGGGTATGTATGATAGTAGGCTAGAAAAGGTAAGGGTATTTTTTTAATGTAATTTATCTTTCATAACTAGGAGTTATACATGTAGTTGGTTTTAAGAGATGATTCTGAAAGAGGCATAAAATTGGGAACACCTGCCTGGACTGTTACATGAGAATGAAATAACCTTCCTAACTTTCAGATTTTTGCTGTATTGATTAGACATCTGTCCTGCCCTTACTAGCTGCAGCTGAGCTTTCAGAAAGGAGGTTTGTAAAGAGACACGCCATCTCCACAGCATCTAATTCCACATGAGGTGCGGGCTGGACAAAGAAACCTGGCAAGTCCGCCAACGATGGGGTGTGCGGTGTGAGGATATTTATGGTCAGACGCTCCGGGAGCAGGTGGGTGGACAAAGTGCTCCACAGACTGGAACAGACAAAAGCCAACGTCAGCGCTCTTCCTGAGCACTCTGGAATCCAGGGAAAGAATGGAGATGCCAGCGCTGCCCCGTACGCAGCCTGAGTGTGGCCAAGCCTTCCATGGAGCCTTCAGCTGCACAAGGATTGTCTTCATTAAATAAACCTGGTTTTCACCTCCTGCAACTTTTGCCCAAACCTAGTGCCAAGCTTTACTTCTTCTTTCTGAACAGTTCTAAACTATTTAAATGGAGTGAAAATGAAAACATGAATTAAAACAAAAAATGGCATAGTCTTCTTGGTAGGTATTCAGAAGCCCCAGAAGCGGGACACACACAGGGCATGACCTCACTGCCAGAGGAGGTCCGTGTGTAAGTATTAGAGGGGTCTGTCCTGCTTACTTCCTCGAGGACATTATTGACATTATGTAGGTTCGTCCTGAGAAAACACATAATTTCATTATCAACGAGATGTTCCCGACATGGATAGGGAGAGAAGAAGAGCCCTGCTGCATTTTCTTACAATAAGCATTGACCTTGCTAATTAAAACCTAATTGTGAGAGAGTAACATGTAGATACCCCCCTTTGAAAAACTGGCATAGATCCCCACTAATTTAAAAGTTGTCACTTATTAACCCAAAGACATTGGCTTATTAAAATGAACACTAATGGAAGGTGCTGTTGCTCAGAGATGACAGGACAGAGGATTGAAGGGAGGAAGGAAGGAATGTGCATGTCTTGTGTTGCCTTTCATTATCGGAGAGGACGCCTCTGACAGCAAGAGCCCCGTCAGGAGGGTGAAAACAAAATGAGTGTGGCAGGAAGCACATTCTCTTAGTTTATTAATATGTATTATATATAGCTCGAAGCCACTGGGTGCCACAGATAGGTGGGTTATTCTATTGAAGCATATTAATTTTAAACAAGTGTATAAAGAGAGGTTCAAGGACAATACAGTTTGGTGTATTTTATTTTCTTTTTTATGTGACTATTTGGGAAGCTCTTTTAGTCTGGCATAAGGCAAGAGAGTAGATTAGTCTTTAAAAAAACTGAAAAATTCAGTGAATGCAATAGCCTATCTTCTTAGGGAGTCATCCAAATAATACTTCAGCAAATACACACACACACACACACACTCTTTCTCATTTTAACATGCCTTTTACCTGTGCTTTTCCATGCTATCCATGACCAATTAACCTCAGAAAACCTATGGATGTTAAGGTACAGTATTCTATGTCCCTCTTTAACATAAGCAGCAGATAACGCAACCTCCCGATTTCCACAACACCCCCCCACCAAAAAAAAGGCATCTATAGTAATAGAAAGAAATATCCTTCCCAATCTAACTCAACTTAGTTTCATTTTGATTTACTCAGTGCCTATCTGTCACATCCAAGTTATACCTCATTTCTGTTCAAAATCCTAGTTTCAGGTCCTGGAAAGCCATAGACTTTAGCAGCAAACAGCCTCTGCTTTGGAGCCAATGGGTTGAATCCATTTGTGGACTATGCTTCTTCCAAACTGTGTGATTTTGGAAAATAAAATTAAATTTTCTGAACCTCGGTTTCCTCATCTTTGTCTGATTATTAAAAGTATCTCTCCTTACAGTTTTAGTAAAGCACGCAGCAGAGTCCCTTCTGTGTGGTGCAAACTCAGTAAATATTAGCCTTTCCTTTTACTGCGGCCGATTGGACAAGCCGTGTAGCTTTGGTCTGCTTTTCTCCCTCCGGCTTCCTTTCGTACAATATTTGGACCTCAGCACTGATTATTTATAAAGCCTTCCTTCCTCGTGCTTGTAATTCACTCCACTCATTTGTCTGGATTATTCTGCTCTTTGTCTTTATACTCAGAAAGCAGTTGATTGAATCCCTCATGGATGTGATTGTCTAACAAGCCTTGTATAAAGTTAATTCGATTCATGACTTAACCTGCCCAGCACAGACTTTTAATGGAGAGAGGGAGAGAAGGTAAAAGAAGGAAAAAGGAGGGGGGTGGCCTGATGGCTCAGGCGGTTGGAGCACTATGCTCCTAATGCCGAAGGCCGTTGGTCGGTGTGTGCTGTGTGCTGCCCTGTGCTACTAGGAGCGACCGACGGCCTCAGCCGGGGAGAGTGCAAGGCTCCTAAGGCCAGCATGGGCCAGGGAGCTGCACCCTACAACTAGACTGAGAAACAATGGCTTAAAAAACGGGGCAGGGGGGGGGGGTAAAGGGGCAAAAAAAAAAAGATGAAAAAAGGGAGAAAAGTCCGTCATGAAATGCAGACAGAAGTTGAAGTGCTTACAAGGGTTTATCAGGCCTTGATCCAAATATATGCAGTCTGTGCAATGACAGCTCCTACAATGTGACATTTAAGGAAGGTACAAGAATACAGTTTGCAGAGACATGGAAACAATCTTAGAGATAACCTGCTACATCCCAAATAAATATCCTTTACAATGTCTTTACACATAAAGAAATTAAGGCAAGGAAAGTTTAAATGATTTTTCTTAGGGCATGTAATTATTAACTATCACACCCATTCTACCGTTAAATCTTTGTGTCCCCAAGGTTCTCAACGTAAGAAGCCATTCACTCATCCACTCATAAGAAGCCATCTTTAATTTAGGGCATTTGCCTGTCTTCTCAGTGATGAATGAACTTTTCCTGGGGTAGGACTGTCTACTGGGTTTCACCAGAATGAGATTTCAGTGTCCCCAAACATCTTCTGAAGCACCTTAGATATATGTCACCCAAAGCCAGCCCACTTCTGTCAGCGGAGTAAGCAGCTAACTTATGATGTGAATTGAAGGAGAACAAAAGTTATACAACCTAAACTATCTTCACAGAAATTTCACTCTCTTTTTAAGTAACTTCTTGGGAAAATTACTTTTCGACATTGTATTAAATATTTTAATTCACCTCTTCTCATTTAGTCATTAGACTTGACAGATACTCAACATATATTTTTGAAAGGAGGAATAAAATGTAGGCACTATTATACTCTTGCATCAACATAGGACATAATACATCCTAGGACACAGATAACACACCCAGAGGCACTAGCTGGGTGCCTCTGGATCCCAACCCAAGTCTCTCTGAAACTATGCCTATTGATTAACCCATCTACCTGACACCACTGTAACCTCATCTCTGAGCTAAAGCATCGTCTCCAGGTGTCTTTTACTAATGGACACTCAGAGTAGAAACTCATCAATCACTTTACAGAGTGAATATATTAGTGAACATTAGTGGATTGGAACGCCTTGTAGAAAAGAAGCATTGGAAGGAAAGAGGGCTCAAACAGGTGAGTTTTGATTGAAGCCAGCGAGTCAGAACAGACACAAAGCCGGAGGCAGGCTGGTTGATAGACCTGGCTGCTGCAGCAGGGAAGGGGCAGCCGCTGGCAAGCCAACGCTATGCACGTAAAATAGATGGTGAGGCAAAGAATCACTACTCAATTCTCTGTGGACCAGCCCTGACATCCAACCATGATTTTAAACGTGAAGTTCTCCTTGGATCTGATTTTGAGAGTTTCGGTTTTAGGATTGCACTGCTATTTTCACTCTGAAAGGTCATCAGAGAGTACGTTAGATGGAGATAACTCTGTCTCTCAGCGCAGTGTGCTGCTTTTCTAAGTGTGCCCTCCTGAAAATAAACTACATCTGGCAACCACTTGTGTGAATTACCTAAATAAAAGACTCATACTGTTAATGGAGCACTTTTGTACTAGAAAAAGAAACCATTAGATTTGATGTTAAAAGAAACTGCTACTGTCACTCCCTTGACTGATTGCATCTTTTATTAGGTCTTCACTGAATTATTTTATGGTACTTCTCTTTTTAATCTGCTCCCCTTTGTTGAGATATTACGGATGTATATTTTGAAAGTAGTGGTAAAAAAAATGTTGAGAAGTATAAAATCCAGGATCATAAAAGCCTTTTCATGGGTGGCATTATGAATGTAGCTGTCATGTGGAGTCTGGAATGTAGGTGTAAATTTTGGGGAGTGAGTATTATGTTGTAAAGGGAAGTAGAAGTATAAATTGGAGCTTTAGGTTGATGAAAGAAAGGGAGTGGAGGCCAGGAAATGTAAGCATGGGGCACATAGCACTACCATTAACACGGAGGCTTCCTTCAGGCACCGCCTTCCAACTGATGCTTCCTGAAGGGGTATTTACACAGACCAGATGTCAGCGCTGCTCAGCAAGGTGTGCTCTGAGCCCCCTCCCCCTTTGGTTGCCTGGCAGAGCCTGTGATTAACCTAACACACCAGGAAAGGTCCTGGGTTTAAAAAATGCACTTCTATCACTGGGGGCCCTGCTGCTGAGGATAAAACTGGACTTCTGTGTACCTAGAGGATGAAGAATTTGGTACATGATGAAACAGATCCCAGTGATGCCCAGATAAAGAGGGAGACAAAGAATCATTGTAGAACATCGCCTGGCTAAATGTGTACATGGAGCTGGGAGCCCACAGGATTCTGGGAGACAGCTAAGAATCATGGTGATAGGCTGTCCAGCTTCCATTTTGCCCGTTCTTGTTTTGCATATTGACACTGAAGTGGGTGCCATGTTCATTTTCTGGGCCTCACCACCGAGAATCAGGGCTGGGTCAGCCTTGGCTGGGATCTGCTGCTAACTAACAAGCTGCTGCCTCTGCCAGCGGTGGGAGACCACATGCTTGTATGTATAAATGCTCTGTACAGAGACTTGCTGGTAAGTAAGGCTGCTGAGGGTGCCACGTCGAAGACGGGCACAGGATTACAGGGGAGCGAGTGGGAGACACGCATTAGTGAGGTCTCTCCTGTTCTTCCCGTCTAACTGCCAGAAAGCCAGTGAGTCAAGCAAGTACCCACAGGCCCAGCAGTGGCTGTTTTCTGCCTGCACTTGCAATGCCGGCCTAAGCGCCTCACTGGCCGTTCACAATTCACTAACTCAAACAATTCTTGATTCAGAGCATTCATAGTTGTCTTGGGTTAAATTCCTCTAAAGCAGACCCTGAGGCAAAGATTCCTGTGAAAGTGGTTTATTAGGAACTGTTTCCAGAAAACAAACAAACAAACAACAGCATAGGGGGAATGGAACCCCAAGGAGATTGTGGTAGGCAGAATAATGCCCCCCCCAAGACGTCCACCTCCTAACAGCTTCTAATATCCAGAACTTATGAATATTTTGCCTTATGTAGCAAAGGAAGGTAAGGTTGCTGTTACGTACCACTGAGTCGGCTCCAACTCCGGGGGAGGCGCTGAGTGAGTGACGTCCACAGTGCCTCATCCCCACAGCCCTGCTCAGCTCCTGTGGACTCAGCCTAGGGCTCTTCTACGGAGTCCATCCATCTCGTGTTTGGTCTTCCTCCTTTCCAACTGTCTTCTATTTTCTCAGCATTATTGTCTTTCCCAAAGAACCTGCCTCCTCATGATGTGCCTGGAGTAGGACAGCTTCAGTTTTGTCATTTTTGCCTCCAGCAATGCTTCCGATAGAATTGAGGTTATTAACTAGCTGATCATAAAATAGGGAGATTATGTTGGATTATGTGGATGGGCCTGATGCAATCACAAGAGTCGTTCAATGTGAAAAGAAGGAGTAGGTGAGGGCGATGAAGGATGAGAAGGGTCAGATGCCCCGTGCTGGCTCGTCCATGTTGGGAGCTGTGTACAAGGACAAGAGAGACGCCTCTAGGAGCTAAGGGTGGGACCCAGCTGACAGCCATCAAGGAAACAGGACCTCAACTACATGGAACTGAATTTCTGGAAGGGAAAGGATTCTCCCACAGAGCCTACAAAACAAAAATGAAAAAACACAGCTCTGGTAGTGAGGTCAAGACAGGACTCATGCAGAACTATACAATGATAAACTTTGGTTGCTTTGAATTACTAAAATTGTGATGATTAGTTACAACAGCAATAGGAAACTAATACAGAGGTCAAGTGAGGAGGTGATATCAACCAAAGTACCATAGAGGGTAATGAGTGAAATTCCCTGGAGGAAGTCCAGTGACAGTGCAAGTCACACTTCTGCTATTATATCTGGGGCCAGAGAGCTGGGCAACACACCATAGCATCCATTGAAATCGCTGAAGGGCTGAGAGTATGGAGCGGCAGCAAAGAACTGAATTTTCCAGGAATTTCCTACTCTCTGCGCAGGAAAATACACACACTCTTATAGCCTACCGACAGCCTTCCAACAAGGAGGGCTGGCTATAGGGAAAGAAAGCAATGAGAGTGAGTGCGCAGGAAAGGGGTCCAAGAAGATGTGAGCAGAGTTCTGATGCCATCTGCTCCAACCATCCATCATAACAAATATGCACTCTCCAGAGATCTATCATGTAGGTGAAAGCACTGAACAGCTCAGAAGATACAATATAAGCTTTGGAAGCAGCAAAACATGGTCAAAGCCCAATTCTTATTTGTGACTTTGGGTGAATAACCTACTCTCTGTAAGTCTTAGTTTCTTTGGATGGAATAAGAATTATTCATGGATAACTCTCTTACCATGTCTCCAAAAAGATTCAATAAGTGACTGAATGGAAAGCAATTTGCACAAGGCCTGGAAATCAGCTAAAGCTGGTTCTCTTCTCTTTTCTCCCGTGACCTTGGGCTTTAGGACATAACACACTTTACCTGGCATAGGAGGAAGAGATCAACATTGAGTTTGAAGCTGGGTCTCACCATCCTACATATATGCCTTTTCTTCCAGCTTATGAACATGCCACTTTCCACCCAACTTGACAAAAGTCCTGTCTCAAAATCTCCTCTAGAGACTGACATTCTCTTTATTTTTATAGCCAGATGTATTTTTACAGCCAGATGTATGAAACCAGTGTTCTCGACTCCAGTCTCTATCATTCTCATCTTCCATTTGCTTTCCAATCCACTAGGATCTGCCTTCTGCTTCCAACCCCTCATGTGTTTGTCCTTGAAAAGCATCACACTAGTACCGCACTGCTTTTTTGCCAGAAGTTCTATTTCTTGTGCTCACAGCTCTGTTAGGCATTGTTGGCCACTCACATCTCAATGTATTCCCCTCCCCAGTTCCAATGGGCTTACCCCAGCCCTCCTGCTGTCCCTCTCAGCTGCTTGTCTCTGAAATGTTACCATCTCTCATCTGCAATCCTCTCTCAGATCCCACTTTAGACTCTCAATGATTAATAGTAACAACGCCGGTAGCCGACAGTGATTGGCATTTATCACGTGCCAGGCACTTGACTAAGAACTACAGATGACACCTGAGGTGGTTACCATAGTTATTCCTGTTTTTACAATCAGAAAACCAAGGTTTGAAGAGGTGAGGTAACCTGCCCGGAGTTACACAGCCCGTATGTGGTAGAACCAGGATTAGAATCCAGGAAGTCTGGTTGATACCCACTCTTTATTTAGCTTCTCTTCCTGGTCACCCTATCCATATGTAAATTTTCAGCCACCATAAATTTCACAGTGACCAACAAGTCTGTATCTTAGGTCTAATATCTCTGCTGAGCTACAGAGCTGTGTGTTCCACTGCCTCCCAGACAGATCCACTTCCATGCACCACAGGCATTTCACTTATGCTCCCCAGCCTACACTTACCCCCATCAGGTAACCGGACCCTTCACTTTCTATCACAATAAATGGTACCAATCCAGTTGTTCAATGGCATTCTATTCTGTTTCGTTCTCAGCGTCCAGCCAGTTCCAAGTCCCACCAATGTTAACACTACAACTCTGGGCCCCCTTCTGTCAATCCCCAACTACTACAGCCTTCTTTCAAGCCACCAACATTTCTGCATAAATGCCAACAGTTGATTATTAACCCATCCCTCTGCCTTCAGTCTCACAACACCCCCACCTCCCAAACCTAGCCTGTTGCCCAGGTCAGTTTTCTAATCCATAAATATGATTACACTAAGTTTCAATAGCTTCCACTAAATTCACAGTAATGTTCAAAATCCAAGTCTGGCTGAGAAAGCTGGCTGTGATCTGGGCCTCCATTGCTTTCCCAGTCTCATCTCTCGCCCTATCCCCTTTTGGCATACCAAAATATTGTGATTTCCTAAGAGGACATGTCTTCTCACTCATCTGTGCTATTGCACATGCTCTGTCCTCTGCCAGGGGCTTCTGTCCCTCCGATTACCTGCCCCGTGCCTACCTAATCTTAAACACGCACTCAAGCATCACCACACCCAGAAGATTTCTCTGCCCTCATGGATCAAGTGAAATACGGTCTCCTTATGCTTCCTCTGTGATTCTCTCACTATGACTTTTTCAGAGTGATTATCACACCAGACTATGTAATAATTCACACTTGTATCCATGTCCCCACCTAGTCTCTGAGCTCCTGGAGAGCAGGGAGTGTGTCTCATTCAGTGCAGTAACCCCAGCATCCAGCCCAGAGCAGGAATTCACTAACTATCTACGAAATGCACAAAGCCCAAATAAATGGACAAATAAAGAGCCTACCCCACTATGGCTGCATATCCGGACCTCTGGGGTCCCCACAGATCTCTAATAAATGCTTATTGGGTACTTATTATCCAGAAGCTAGTGACGCAGATGTTGCTTTTGACACCATGTGGCAATCCCGAGTCCAGGCACCCATCAGAAAACACCCCGAAAACGCTGCAGCTGATACAGCGTCCCTGGGAAAAGGGGACGCAGTTATCTGTGAGGAATGATTTCCGTGTGTTCACTTGCAGAGGCATGGAGCTACTCGAGGTCTTAGGCAAGGAAGTAAAGCAACATTTTTTATTCAAGATTAAATATGAGGGGATGTGACAGGAAGACAAGAGAAGGAGATTTCCCGTGAAGGCAGAGGAATCCACAGTTTTCTCAGGAAACTGGGACCAGGATAGAGTTTTATTTTTCCAAATACATGCATACATGACACAGGGCCAAGATGAGGGGTTCCAACACCTCTCCTCTTTTTACATTCTATTCAGGTCTTCCTTGGCGAGAACTCACAAAACAGAAAGGAAAAGAAAAGGAAGGGGGGGGTTCACTCTTGTTTGCTAACTGTGTGGTGGCAAAAATTGCTGCTAGCAACAGTGTTATTACATAGAACATAAAGAATAAAGCACCCTGAGAAGTGACTATTTATAGAGCAAATGCTTACATAGCACTGCGCAGTCTCCTGCCTATGGCGAGGAAATACGCATGGCCTGATGGACACAGCCCAGAGGAGACCAGGGTTCCAGGAAGAGCGCTGCCCTCATTAGCCTCCCAGCTAGTGTTTCATGGGATTCCTTTCTCTGTCTGCAAAAGGAGAAGTGAAGTAGATGGTCCCTAACGTCCCTTAAAGTTCTAACTTTCCAGGATTCTCTCTCTCGCTTCTCTCTCAGGAGCCAGAGCAATCACCTGCCACAGTGTAGGCTGGAATCCAGTCGAAGGAAGGAGACATACCTAGCTGACTTGAGCAGCTGTGCCATAGAAGCCTCAAGAATGAGACGGACGTGACTTCAGGGACATGCTAATGCTACCCTAGTTAATGAGCCAACAGTTGATAATGGCTCTGCAGTTCATGTTAGCAAGAAATTTCAGCAATGGGGAAAGGAAAAGACTGGTCTTGCATTACCGACCCCCCACGTCCTCCCATCCTAAACTCTCGAGGTCCAGATTTGACACCACCAGCCAAGAAGTTAGTATGTGGGCTGATGAGTGTGGCTAGCCAGTTCATCTTTCAAACACATCCACTGAGGAAGTTGCTAAACTGAAGCTATCTAAAAAACATAAATAAAATTCAATGTGCCTGGGAATGAGAGGGTGCCATTCACAGAGAAAAGACAGTGTCTGATTGTGCTAGGGTGCTCAGAACAGGAGTAGGCAAAAGAAAGCGGGACGGGTTTTAAGGAGGCAGATAATAAGTGACACTCCCTTTTTAACCATATATGGAACGATTTAAAGTCAGAACATTGTATGGAACTCAAAGGAGCTCCAGAGCTTCACAGTCTGAAACTCTAAACAGAGCAAGCAAGTTCATACGTCACCTCTCGGTGATGCCCAAACGAAACCAAACAGGCCAGGGACGTACAGTGCAGGATGTATCCTTGTACCTACTCCCACTGCAGACTCTGCCGTCGGTGACACGGGCTTATTGTGTCTTCTTTCATATTTCTGATTGTAGTCCCATTTAAGCACACACACATAATGTATTTAGTTTTATACTTTTCTCCAAAAACTGTCATCTCTATTTTTAACAGATTATTTTTTTTAACCACAGTTTAAAGTATACCTGAATGGGAAGGACACAAAATATGAGGCCAAATGGCATACTGCCCCCCCCCTAGGGGCATTATTTACCTACAGTCACACTATGCTCTTTTGCACACTCAGCAGGCTGAGATGAGGGTGTCACAATTTGCTCCTATCTCTAACGTGTGTGTCTCGAGTCAAAATAGTATATTTAGTACTCCTTATTTCATTCTCCCTTCCAGGTGACACGTTGGCTTTTCCTGGGAATCCTGTTATGGCATTTATTATTGTTGTTGATATTACTATGTTTTGTTTCTACTTTATTTTGTTGCTCCTGTGATGTGGTTTGCAGTAGGAAACATAGAAGGGAGCCTTGGACGTGCTGTTGACACCTCCTTTTCCGGGGCGACCCACTTGCTTCCCCAGCACTGGGCCACATACAAGCCTGCTGCCAGTTCACTTCTGCCCTGGTCCGTGGGGCTTCTTAGCTTGGGTCTCTCCCTCGCTTCTTCTCCTTCCCTTGGTTTCTTAGTTGCAGCCTCCCAGACACCAAATCTGTTCTGACACTCGATCCACAGCCTCTGGCCACTGCCCATGGGCTTGGTCACTCCCATCCCGGTGCATCCACACTTCACTCCTAAACCTGCTTTATTTAATTAAAGAAAGCACAGCACCTTCGTATCTACAAGGCTGACTGTCAAGCAAAGCGATTTGTTTCCACAAACCTCTTACCAAATGAAGTTTTACTGCTTTATAGTCATAGGCTATATTTGTCTGTTTATATTCCTATTTATATATGAATATAGAAATACTATACTTAGATTTTTATTTCCTTCCCTTATAACTGTCATTCTATTTTTAACAGATTTTTCACTCTTTAAATATGGTAAGAAAAAAACGGAATTATGCAGGTAAGTTTCTGCTGCTATAGAACAGGTGGGAACCAAGAATATAATTAAAAAAAAAAAAAAAAAAAAAGAAGTGTATTTCCCTCAAGACTATTCTTCATGGACTGGATTTTAGAAAGTGAGCCTAACAGATAGTCAGAAAATCTATATTCTTATCTCAGTTCTGAAACTAATGACCTGAAAATGAGGGCTGTGGATTAGGAAATTTAGTTTTCCACATGCTTTGGGTGGGGCAATGCTTAATTTTGAGGTCATGTCCCTCACCTTAAATTCAGGATTCTCAGTCATTAAATGCTTATAGCAGTCACCAGACATTTCAGCTACCCAAAACATCCCCACAAATGCCCTCCTGAAGAAGCTGGGCTACCTCCAACTAAGAAACAATGGATAACTTCATGATTCCAGTCAAAAAGGCATTTGTGGAGAAAGACTTAAGATCCCTATTATTTGAGAAACAAGAGGGAAATGAAATTGATGGCATAGTGTAGTGATTTCTAAGATATTAATTAATCTTGAGCATTAGAGGGGGCTGCAGAAACAACGAAATGGAAGAACTCTAGTTGTGCTAGTAATCTTGAGCAGCACAACTACCCTAAGAGCCTGCACCAGCCAGACTAATACTTCATATATAAGTCATATTTTGGGATCTCTTTGTTATAGCAGCGTAACATTGACCTTGGCTTAGCTTGACTAATACAAAACTTAGCATCTGGAAGCAGGATACTAAGTAACAAAACCTAAAACCTATTTTTAAACTGGTTGAGAAATTAGGTGGTGGGTAGTGAAGAATTAGGTATCTCCCACTGGCCTTCTCGACCCCTTATTATGCCTGGTAAAGCATTTAGCAAAATTCTCATCTGTGTTTATTCAGAAAGCAGGTCCAAGGAACCTGTAGCTCTAGAGGAAGGATTGGGAAACAACCAGATATTTAGCAATTAGTTCTCCCTTGTATCTTTTAATAAGATACATAAGAAAGAGAGAAACTCAGGCATGAGTTTGCCGGTTTGAAGGCAGACATGAAAAGAGCTACAAATCTGCAAAGTGAGACACTCTCTGCCTGCAGTCTGAGATCTAAATCACCTGAGAATCCAGAAATTGGAGACTCACAGGCCTGGAAACACAAGCTGGATTGGTCAATACCTGAGAAGAGCAGAATATAAGTCTATTACCTGAAGCCTTTCTTATACACCTCCCGTAAAGATTTCTTGGCATGAGACGCATGCAGTACAGAAATCATTTAAAGAGTGTTGTCTTCTAGCCCAACCCTAACTGAAGAATTGGGGGATGGACTGGGCAGAGATGCCATCAAATAAAATTCTCGGAGGGCATAAGGACTTAGAAAAAAAACTGTATTTAAGGTTATCTATCAATAGAAATGGCTGGAAGCAAATAGACTGAAGGCCGACTTTTTAAGGTAATTGTACTACGTACCAAAGAAATCACAAGCCTGGCAAAACTCTAGGCCCCAGGCCAGCTTGAGCTACAGACGATGGCAAACACTTTGTAAGAAAACCCACCTAAAATAAAGAAAAACTGACAAGTGAGATGCTTACAAAGGATAAAGCTGCGGCCCACAGAGGAAAATGGACATGGGAGCTCTCCCAAAAAGCGGAAACAGGGATTTTGAGATGGGCTACCTACAGACTGTACTCCACTGGGAGGGCAGGAAGTCTTTGGAATAACGGAGGTCTGGTGTGTTTCCAATTCTTCTATGTTTTGAAGGGGAGTTTTGAACTGCAGTTATCATTTTATAGGCTGTTAACTTGTCTCGTGGTTTACAGTTACCAGATCATGAAGAGCTGCATCTGGACTGGTTAGAAAGCACTAGCCGTCATCACCTAGAGTTCCTAAGTTGAATATGATGCCATAAGAGATGGGGATTTGGACTGTCTCCCATAGCACAGAAGAAGATGGTAAGAAATGTGTACATGAATATTAAGGGGGCCAGAGTGGCAGACCACTAGCTATCCCCCCAAATCTGCCCTCATATGCTTCATGCCGTCCAGCTAGAAACGGCATTTTTCCAGCCTATAGTGGAATGTGAGTAAAAGTAACATTCGCATTTGAAATGTCATTACCACACATTTGTTAAAGTGAAGTCTCTTGCTCTGGACTTCTCCCCTTGCCGTGAACACAGCCTTGTTAGTATCCCAGATCCCAGCTGGGACCATGCCAAGATTCCCCCGCCACAAGTACAGCAATCTAGAGGGCGGTGAATATGGCAGAACATGGCAGAAGAAATAGGGGCTCCTCAAGGATTCTGTTCCTCGTGAAGCACAACTACCCCCTATCACCCTGGTTGGACAGGCATGGGTGTTGCCTAAAAGTGAACTCTTGCTCATGTCATTTTATTCCTGGTTCCCTTTGTTACAGGTTAGCCTCTGTCATACAGCATTTGACATAGCTAATATATCATGTACATTTCTGTCCCTTCTTAGGGACTTCGGAGCTTTCTTATCTAAGGTAGGACAATTCTAGGGAGCCATTCATAGAAAACAAGCTAAGAAATTAAATGGGTGAGAAATCAAATTGGGGTCTATTTTATACCCCCAATGAAGACTAGAGATAACTATTATTCTAAGGAGTGAAAATACCTTGTTGTTTTGAAACTTCCACTTGTGTCTTATTTCAATGGGCCTTGTCTGCGTTCCTTTAGTTGTTAGAATAATACAATCTTATCCAATAAAACAATATGCATTTATTGTGTATCTTATATATTATATACAAGCATACAATTGTTTCTTAGATTAGAGATAAAAATGACAGAAATTGTGTTACTATATTCAGTTCTACAGTGTACAAGGGAAGAGACAGTCCCAGATGGAAGACAGTTCAATCTCTGATGAATGTGTGAGAAAAGCAAGTAAGGCTCCAAGGTCAGCAGTCACCGTGGGTTCCAGAAAGGCAAAACGGCCACAGCATGAACTATTATTTAGCACTTCTCCATTTAGTTTTCACCAGTCCTGTTACACTGTTTGCCCTTCCTAAGCCTTCAGAAAGTCAATCAGGCTGAAATCACAGAGAAATAAATTATAAATTGGCCAAAGGCAGCAGTGGATTGGAGAAAATGATTATTATACATATGAAGTCTTTTTAAAGACATCCCAATCAGGAAATGAAAAATTTTCTAAAGCTACATTTAAATTTTTACAAGTGAACACTGCAACTTACAGGTGGATAGGGAACAGTGAACATAGAATTGTCCGATCCAGTAGGTTAAGTAGTAGGCAGAAGATAATAGAGAATAAATTGCCAGCAGATGTTGTTGTTAGTTCAGAGCCTGAGACTGCCAAAGAAGAATAGGCTGTTGGGATATCACCGAATATAAATGACTTTTTCACTCTGGGTGATTTGATTTCACTAAGTTGAAACTTGCAACTATCTATTATGGTGTACCCAAAGCAGCTAAACATTGTTAAAGTTCTGAAAGTATTTCTTTACATGAAAAGCGTGGCAGATGCTATGGGGGGTGCTGCCAACATCTCTCCCACAAGGACTGAATCAGCTCTTACTGCCTCTGAGAGCCAGCTGTGAGCATCTCTTCCCTACCCTCGTTTAGTGGCATCCTAACAGTAATTTGAAATCAGCCATGATGGGACTATTTACACTACAGCAATGGGCAAACACTATACATGAGGGTTTTGTGGGGGTTTTTTTTGGTTTTCTGTTTTGTTTTGTTTTTCTTTTTCCAGAGAGCTGGCTTACCAGCACACCACTGCTGGGGGTATTGGCAACTGAAATTCTTAGTTGAGTCAGGTCACATTCCCTTCCTGCATCCTAGATCAGTCTATGCAGAGAGGAATAAAGTCCCAGCTCCTGAGCAGCAACTCAGGACAAGTCTACAAAGCCATTGCAGTCTTTCTCATGACACATCACAGTTTGACTTCTCTCATTCCTGCTTTCTTCATTCCCTCGCAAGTCTTGACCCAGACAGCACTCTCCGATAAACCTCCCACACACCATTCTCCACTGCAGTCTGCTTCTTGAAAAACCCAACCTGGGACAACAGATTATGCAGGAGAGAAAATGTATTACCCAAAGCCATTCTAGAAGGATAACTCATTATAAGACTATTTACTTGGTTTTGCACTGTTTAAAATGATTGATAAAAATGGAGAAAGCAGAACAAACTTGTGGGTTTTCTAGGAGATTTCTTTCTGTGTGTTTCTGTGTGTTTGTTTGTTTTCTAGAAATATCTTTCTTTGGGAATATTTTTAATATCATATTAAATGTGGGAGACATCAGAGGTTTTTGGTTATGAAAAATGGAGCATTTGTTTCTATTTGCTTAGTTTTAGTCATTTAAGAACAGATTGCTTCAGTGTTTTTGCCCTAAAATCAAAAGAAAATTACAAAAAGAGATCGAAAGTCATCAAAGGAACCAAATAGAAATTAATTTAACTGAAGGTATGGGTATAGACCACTTTTTTTCCCAGTCGCTGCGTTCAATCTTGTTTTTTCCAACATCTTAGCATGTCTCTTGCATTTTAGCTCACTCTCAACTATTAGAACACTCTCCAGTTTAAAATTACTTTCATATCTAAGTTA
Organism: Rhinolophus sinicus; assembly: GCF_057876585.1. Classification (NCBI taxonomy): domain Eukaryota; kingdom Metazoa; phylum Chordata; class Mammalia; order Chiroptera; family Rhinolophidae; genus Rhinolophus; species Rhinolophus sinicus. The sequence goes on from NC_142515.1 coordinate 124,855,214, forward strand.
AATCTCATCCTGCCTTATGCCTCCCCCAGCCAAGGCCAGATCTGTGGCTCCAGAAGCTTGGGTGCAGAGAGCAGGGCAAGGTCAGCTCTGTCACTTTTTCTCAGTGTCTTTGAGTGGAGGTGGAACCAGAGACAAATCCGTCTGTCCCATTTCAGGGCTTTCTTTCTTTGGGATTGGAGTAGGTGGGAGATGAGATGGAAAGGAGATGCAAAGTTCTCTTGACTGTTCATGACCGCAGCCTCCTTCTTGTTGCTTGTTGATGTATTTCCTGGCTCAACTTGAATGGGCATCTCTGCCCCTTGAATGTCAGAAGTCCAAGTGCTGACTGTGGGTATGTTTCTCGGAGTTCTTCGGGAGACTGTGGGAAGTCTTCATGCTTCTCAGTTCTCTGACGAAGGAAACTAGGTCTGGTCAGACCTCCCAAACCCCTCAGCTCTTGACTCCCCCATATTACAAAATGGACAGAGTGGAAGCTGATAAATACCCAGCTGTCCTTTGAGGAGAGGAGAGAAATCTTGCAGCACTGAAACATGAGCCCATGAGAGCGTCTCTTGCTCTCTCTGCCTCCTCAGTGCTACGTTACACAGTCCGGGATGAGGGTGGGAAGGTGCTGCAGTGAAGGTTGGGGTTCAGCTAATAATCGCTGATGGAGTTTTCTGGCCCCTATTGTTGCTAGCTCTTCGAGGTTCTCTCTTTAAACTTGGGGGTACTCAATGCCTCCTTGTTCTAAGAGTACTAGTCGTCTATTCTAGGTCAGCAGGGAAATCTCACTCAGTATTTTCATAATTTAAAAGTGGCACTTAAAACCATTTTCAAAACCTACTCCACGTGCCAAAAAGTTGTTATTATCAAATTGTATAGTGAGGCAATGCAGATCCCATGAATTTAGTACCTAAAGTTCCAAAGTAGTTGCTACATTAATTAATGCATGAGAAAAATTGTTGCTTCATCTCTTCCCTTTGTATTTGCAGACAGAATTGTATGATAGAAAATTTGATGATGACTAAAATACCCAAAAAACTAACACCTATTGGTTTGGTGGGGCCTCCTAGTACATGGCTTATGACTATAGCACAAGTTGCTTGTAACCTTCTGTAATTATTCTGCTCCATTTCTATATATTGAATCCTTCTTTACATGAAATCCAGCACAATTTCAGGTGTTATCTCATAACTAGATGCCATTGTTAATTTGCTTTTGTGTTGTTTGAAAACAGCCCTCTATCTCACATAGATTGCTTCATACAATTTTCCTAAACAACAACAAATTAAATCTTTAAGGGCATGTGTTTCAGAAGTCTATGAACTTGGGGGAGGGGAGGAAGCAAGAAAATAGAATCAGCCCTGTTTGTTAGCAACCACAACCTTGGTCCTCAAAACATCAACCTAAGGGGAAGAAAGAAAAAAAAAAAAAAGCGAGCACTACTGCCAATACAGTTTGGGCTCCCTTAATTTCATGCACTGTGACTTCAACAATTTCTCCATTTCTCATCTTATTTCTATAAAAGTAGCTTCATTTAAAAGCAGGGAAACCACATTTCATGCTCTTCAGTTTCATTAAAGTTACACAAAAGGAGCCTACCAAAAGAAGCCTGTCCTAATTAAACAGTTGTAGCAGATGAAAATATTGAAATGATGAATCTGAAAGGAAGCTGACACTCTATATTCCCCAGAATTTTTTATCATGACATGAGAAAAGGAACTGAAGAATTAAGATCTGAACCCCAAGACGAAGTGTCACATACGCCGTTATAAAAAGGAGGAAGGAAGCCCACTGGCTTTGCAAGGCGGGACAGGTGACATGAAAGCACCAGCGCGCCATGGAATGGCCTCTGATCCTTTGTCAGGGTGGGCTCTGTGTAGATCCCGGACAGGGCACTTCACCCCTGCTGGGGGGTGATCAGAGATTCATTCCTATAAACCAAAGGTGGCAGTTTATAGCTTGGACTCCCATGAGAGTGCTTTCCTCATAATTCAGCCCGAGTTATAGCGTGTGCTGGTTAATGGGCACTTGAGATAAAGTGGCACCAAGAATAAGAGAGAGTAAAACTGAATGTGTTATTCCTTGCCTCCAGGACCTGCATATAAGCTTGCTTGACTGACAGGTTCCTCTCTTGAGTAGAAAGAGTAATGACATGCTTCTCAGAGGCTTAGCAATGAGACTGCATTCTAGCTGGCTTCTGCCTCAACACTGAGGGCACTCAGAGCCAGGTCTATCCTGTGAAGACTGCTCTGATCTTGGGAGTTATTTATTTGAGTTTCATTTCTGGCAGCGCAGATTCTCAGCCACTGACCAGGCCTCATAAGTAGATTAGAAATCGATAAATCTCATCCTAAGTGATCATTACCTTTTTCTCTGCCTTGTATTATTTATAGTGTTCCTAAAAAGTGCTATTCAATCCCAATCATATAAAACCCTCGAACTAGTTAGTATTTCATTAAGGTATAGTAATTTTGACTTCTGATGTCTTCAATCCCTGTAGCTCTTAAAAACATTTGAAAGTTGAGCTCACAAAGCCATAAAAGATTGGTTATGTCTTGTTATCCATATTCTTCAGATTATTTGAATATTGTAGACCACTATGTGAAGTCACACACACATAATATAATGCATGAGGGCACGCTATCTTAGGGGACACGGGGCATTCACATTAACACCTTGTAAACGTATCCTTATACACATGTCTATATCTATAGACAGATTAGTTACCTAGATATCTGTATTTCATATATATCTATATAAATATAATAACAACTTCTGATACATGACAATGAAATGCCTTGTTCAAACAAAATTTGCATACAATAGGTATTTTCTGAGAGTTGAAAGTAAACACTGTAAGAAAGGGATATCATATGAGAAAACCTCAGGCCTGAATATCAGTGAACGAGTTCTAGACTGTATGACTGAGATCCACATTCCACGTGCAAGCAAAACAATAAAGCAATATGGCCAACACACACTAAAGGTTCACTACGTGCAGGGCTCTGTTCTTCAGGCTTTAGAAACAAGGCTTTAAGTCGATATCATTTTATGGGCCAAAAAGCTGAGACTTAAAGAGACACTCCAAAGTAGGATGATTACATGGTTTAATCATCTAAACCAGAACATTTTTGAGAGAGACAGGAGGCACTAACTGGATAGGATGCTGAGACAGTAGGTATAAAAGGGGCTGCCATGGAAAGCTTAGAATATGTGTCATTCTACTCAAGAATGTTGTGCAGCTGAGATTCAAACCAAGCAGATGAGCTCTGGAGCCTGGAACTCGAAGCACTAAGCTATACTTAGCAGTTACTTTGTTTCTCAAGAAATGAAGAAGAAATAGGGGAATACTGAACTAAAAAGCATTGTGGTGTATGGTGTGCAAGTAGTCAAACACGGATACATAAGAAGGTTGCACGGCCACATGCATACAGGGACTAGTATTTTGTTGGGGGAGTCGGGTTCTAAAGTCAGCATGCAATGTGACAACTGAGTAGAGTTCAACTTTACATGAAAAGCTTCCCAAGCATCAACACCATAAGAAGCACCAGGAGACCTGATTCCAACTGCGGGAGCTACAGATCTCCACTCACTACCATCTCTGCTCTCTCTCTTTTCTGAGCTTTGCAGTTCGATGGTGGTGAGTTAAATGAGCAAAGCGTGCAACGTCACTGGAGAGTTTTACATAGAATAAAACCAGTGCTCTGCAAGTATCCAGGAAAATGAGCCCCCGAAAACAGTTACAGATAGATTAGGTAGCACTTACATAAAGGAATTTCATTTGAAGCTGAGTGCAGGAAGAGTAATAATAACAATAGGCAGAGAACAGAGGTTAGTACATACCACTCTGAGAGAACAATGGGAGAAAAGACACCAGGATCTTGAAAATGCCTCTGCCTGGAACATCAGACCCAGAGAAAGATGTACTTAAAGAGTAAGATAATAAAGAACTTTGAATGCCAGCCCAGTGAGTTTGTTCTCATTCTATAATCCGTGTGCGGCAACCTTTGGTGTCAGTCAGATCCACCCATGAAGCATTTTCTTACGAAAGCCATTATCCAGCATTACGGAGCCAGTCACGGAAAGAACAAACGTTGTACCCATAAGAAGTTGTCCCCAAAGCCTGGAAATGGTTTTGATGGTTAGATGTGGGCTTTTGACTTTCATGTTATACCCTTTGCTGCTGGGATGTGGGGGTGGGGAGATTATCATGTACGTATTATCCCTTAGAATTAAATAATTCTGTACACATCCATAACCTGTCTGCTCAGTACTCAGCTTCAAAGCATTTTCCAGGCTGATACATAAACACCTGTATGTTTAAAATGTTCCCAAGCAATGGTGAGCCACTAACGGTTTTTGTGATCTGGCCTGTTTTAACAACATTTTTTCCTGACAATGTTCTGTGAAGGAAAGAAAGTTGAGGACTAGGGAATGTTTAGAAAAATTCGGCAATAGTTTAATGGTGAGTGGCATCAAAAATAATTTCTAAATATAGACTGACCAACATGTGATGCTATCCCCCACTACACAAGCTTGCTGGAATAGCTTCACATAAACTTTGAATAACAGAAGATTCTGCTGCAATAAAAATTACACAAGCAAGAGAGATGAAAAATTCTGCAAGCCGGAGAGTGTGTTGCTATACTCTGATGTATATATTGTAGTCATCAGTGGACCTGACCTCACATCGTAGGTCTGCCATTTATTAGCTATCTAACCTTGAACAAGACACTGGTTCTCTCCAAGTCCCAAATCCTCACCTGGAAAGTGGCAGCTATACGTGTCATTGACACCAGGAAGCTCTTTCAACAGCTATATACTTAGAGTTCCCAGAATAATTTAAAATATAGGCAGAAACTAACCTGACTCACAGAATCTTAGGACATTTTATAGTCATGAATACTGGCCAGGCCTCATGTCAGCCGTGCATGGGCAGCGGCCACATGGTTCAAACAAGGGACAGTCTGACCCAGACATACGAAGGTACTGACGAAAAAGCCAATGGTTTTTACCTCAGGATCAAACTTCAGCCCCAGACGTGTCCATGACAACCAGCTTCTCCACAGCCAGAAACTAGCTCAGGCTCACACATCGTCCTTCCTTCCCAAGATGCATTTGTCCTGCCTCTAGGCGCTTCCCACCCACTTATGCAGGTGGCATGGCCTAATCCAACGGGCTTTTTCCTCACTGGTTTCACACCCTCTCTTGGAACCAAAAGAAGTTGTGTGTGATAGACACACCTGCAGTCGAGACATGCCACAGGCAGGTGTTTCTCTTCCTTGTAAGACAGCACAGCCACCCAGAGCAAGCCAGCCTGCCACTGGCTGAGACCTACTCAAGATGAGCTGTTCTCAGGACTCCCAGAGACAACCACCTGGAAAGACTGTTGTAAATATCAAAGAGAAAAGAAATAAAGTGCCTAGCACAGAGTAGGCACTGAGCAAATGTCATTTATCAGATTCAGGTTCAAATTCTGGCACCAGTTACAAACTATAGGACACATCGCTTTATCTATAAGCTACATAAATAATAACTGCCTCGAAGAGTTGTTATGAGGATTAAATAATAAAATAGGATGATATATCTGAGCATGTCACTCACTCACAAAGGGGCTCTGTAAGCACTGGTTTCCTTCTTTCTAATTCGACGTCTCCAAGAAAATACAATGCCAAGGGATTCTGGAAGAAGTTAAAATGGAAGTGGACACTTGGTAGGAGGACTAGCTCAGCAGCTCAACTGTCTGGATTCCAACTACAGCTCTCCCAGCTCTGCAGCTTTGGGAAAGTTATGTAACCTCTGCTCTTCCATTTTGTGAAAGGACATAATGGTAGCATCGATCTGATATAGGTAGTTGTAAGATTAAACCAGACGATACTGAGAATAGGGCCTGCCTGGCACTTAGTAAGTGATCAGTTAATGGTCGCTAGTACTACCTCTTTATTTGACAACTCCTCTTTAGACTTCAGACCACGACCAGAAGAATGAGCTGTGTGCAAAGTCCTTCAAAGGAACGGTTACTTTTGCCCTTCTCAGTAGTTTGGGTGAAAAGGCTGTCCGCGGGGGCATTCTTACCTTCATCTACTCTCAAAGCTGAACTGGAACCACTCTCTGTGTTAGGTTCCTAGGGCTGACATAACAAAGCACTACAAAAGTTATCTTCTGACAATCCTGATGGCTAGAAGTCCAAAACCGAGGGGCTGGTAAGGACAGGATCTGTCTACACAGATCTAGGGATATGTTCTTCTGACACTTGCTGGCGACCTTTTGCTTCTCTGGGCTTGTAGATGCAGGACCCGAGTATCTGCCTCTGACTTCACCTGGCACTTACCTGCGTCTTCACGCGGGCTTCTTCTCTCTGCTTTTCTCAGTCTGTGTCTCTTCTCTTCTTATCACAACACCCTTGTGACCACATCTTAACTTGATTACTTCTACAAAGACTCTATTTCCAGATCAGGTCACATCCTGGTACCAGGGGGTTGAAACTTCAAAATATCCTTTGAATGGTTTGATTCAAACCATAATACTCTCATAATACACATTTGGATACAAATCTCATCATTCTCAACGAGAATTCTTTTAACAGCATCCTCCAAAAGCTTCTGAATACTGTATAAAAATAAAAACGAAATAATTCTGCTACCATGAAAAGGACACTTAGTAACATATACTTTGAAAGTGTGCTATATTCACACAAGCTGCTTTTTGCTGTTAAAAGAGACAGAGAAAAAAGTTTGAAAAAGTTTCTATATTTCTAAAATAGCAATAACTTTAAAAGCAAATATTACTGCTAAATAACTAGTTATATGAAACCTCAAGAAAAGAACAGCTTCTAAAACTTGATATGGAGAACACCACCTAAACTTGTGTGTGTGTGTGTGTGTGTGTGTGTGTGTGTGTATTTGCTCACACATATATATGCACACATATGCACATACATTATTTGCCTCTGTGTCTTTGGAAAAGATGGAAATGGTCTGAAATCAAGCAAAACAGATGGCTGAGTGGGCCTTGTGAATTTCATATATCTCAAGGAAGTTTAGAAGTCATTGCAACATTTTTTTCAAGAAAAAAAATCTGTGAGTTTTTAAGTTTCTACACTTTGTCCTGTCTACTTCTAGGCAGCTTATTATATTTACTTTTCAGATCTTTGAAGGTTAGACTTGCAGAAAGCCTTATAATCTAAATGAGCTTTTGTTTAGGATACTCTTCCTCATAAATGAGAAATACATCAGCACGCTAACACAGCATACAGATGTGCCTCGAGGTACACTCTAGTTATATTTCTGAAAGACTTTTGAAAAAGTTTTAAGACAAATAAATTTATGCTCCCCAAAAGTGCTCACTGTTCTTAAAAGAATTGTATGTTTAAAGCCTCTTATAAAACAATGAATCCTTTGTGAAAATCTCTACTATATAAGTCTAAATAAATGTTATTATTTATGTGGAGAACTGCCTGGTATGTTAAGGTGTTAGACGTACTACACACCGTATGAGTAACATATTAACATAAGAAGCCTCACCTCCCTTAAAAACATCTTACACACAAACACCAGATAAATTTTCTTGAGGTGTTATTTTACAATGATTTCTGATTGGCACTGAGTGTCTTTTATAAGCTTATCCCCAAGCCTGTAAGAGCTTTGAATACACTTGGTCATCCAGCTTGATCCTTTGCTCCTTTTGTCTTTTCTACATGGAATTCCAGCATCTCTACAATTCCTATCATTCTCCCTAGTATCTTTCGTGGTCCAGCTGGAACTTTCTCCTTGAAGTTTCCTTTGATACTCACTGCCTACTCCATGCCCTACTGTACCATGTATATAACAATTTTTCCATTTTTGTGAGTATCTATGGTGTTCATCACCTCTTCATTTGACTTCTCTTAAATTCTTCCTCATGAAACAGTTCTTTTCACAAGTCTTAATTACACACCAGTTTGATCATTTTTGAGGGTAATGGTTTAGAGTCTTTTATTGTGCCCACCCGGCACCTGAAATAAAGCCTGCAGTCATTGTTATTTGAGGATGGTTCTAGTGTCAGACACACAGTTCATGCACGACACTGCACTAGATGCCACCTGAAATCTGAATAAGACCCCAGTCTCCATCTCGAGTATAATCTGCAGGGGAGAAGAGGAAGACTCAGCTAAATATACAAACAGAGACTCTGAGAAGGGCAACGAGAGGCCATAAACACTGGAATGGACAAGAAAAACAAGCGGACTGGATGGCTTGCAGCAGTAAGGATCAGGGGAGGCTTCGTGGAGAAGGTGGCTTTTGGAATGGACCGTGAGGGGGGTTAGAATTTTAACAGGCAGCAAAGGAAGCCACTGGAGAGGCAGAGACCAGACTGAGCACGTGATCCCTTCGTGATTCCTCCTATTTTGGTAGGAACTGAGCTATAGACAGGAGTAAACAGAAGGTCTAAACCTAAGGCTGGTTAGCATTGGCAATGTTTTAAGGACCTTCGAGTCTGACTGAGAACATACAAAGTAGGAAGTTGTAATCGTCTGCAAACTAGCAGGGTCCAGGAAGAGATCTTTGTTTTGATTGGTAACACTGAGTTACTAATACTGGAATTACACTGTGCCTGAAATCCTAAATTAATTGAAAAGCAAAGCCTGCATTGACCAAACTCAGGAACTTGCACTGTTATTCCTCAAAGCCATAAATCAGAACAAATCACCACAGAGACAACTGGGCTTCCTACCAAACATTAGTGAATTCCACCTGAATCTCGCGCTCTCAGAGAAAGAAAGACAGAGAGAGAGAGACAGGGACAGAGAGAGAGACAGAGACAGAGAGAGAGAGACAGAAAGAAAGTTTTCAGTTCCCTACATTTGCCAAGAGGACAGATTAGCTGTAACTGTATAAATCCATCCATCATGTCTCATATAGTCAGATTCCTGCATATAGTTAAATAATTGACACTTTTCTCATCATTTAACCCAGTGGCTCATTTCTAGGATGAAGCCATAACATATTTGGTTGAAATAAATTTCTTCTCCACAAAAACAAATATTTAACCTTCATTCCATATTTTGTATTATAAATAACTCATTCTATTAATCATAGTTCAAGGAGGAGAAAAAGATTAAAAATAAACTTGTTCAATATGTATAGTTCTAACCACAAAAAAAAAGAAAAGAGCAACAGTGAATATTTACAGTAAGTACCAAGATTTTTCTCGAACTAGATAGATTTTCAGATTTCTAAAAATTATTTAGAAATCCTCATATTAATAATGGGGAAACCATCTTTGAGGTTATTCTATCCATTTTCTACTGGTCAAGAGGACTTCTTCAGTATATTTTTCTATGCTTGGTTTAAGTCTCATTCCAAGTGTGTCCTCTACAACTCAGAAGACTTTTATTTCTTTTGAATATGAGTTGCTCATCTGAATTTTTTCCAATATTCAATCTAACCTTTCTTTTTTCTTACTCTATTTCAAAATATATATCCAGGATGCCAAGTCACAGAGGCCTATATTCTAATTGTTGAGGTTTGATGTTGCTGTTGATTTCAGTTTTCTTTTCTTTTCTTTTTTTTTTTAATTTATTAGCCACATTCTCTTTTAGCTACAGAGGAACAGATGTTGAGCTTCTAATAAGAAAAAGCATGAGTCTCACAGGAAAATAGTACCTCCTGGTTCTAAAAGCAATATCAGAACAGAGCTAAGATTGTAATATTTGACTCAATTTTGCTTAAGAAATGAAAAGCTTACGGTTTCATCTGCGTACATTTACTGATGTTTTAGTTGAACATAAACTAGTAAGGCCTTCTCCACGTTGAAATATATACCCTCCCAGCAGCAATAATAAATTGTGCTTCATCCCAGACCTTGAAATTTCCCTTCTGTGATTAGTTCACTGTGCTTGTAAGTCGGAACTTACTATTTCCTATCTATAGACTAGGGTGGAATATAGAAGTGCATAATCATTCCTAAATCATAAGAAGTGTTCTCAGTTCATGCCATACCATAGAAAAATAAAGTTTAAAGTGCAGTCAGGTACTTTGATAGAAAACCTCGGTACTTTGATTACTTCTGAAAAGGTTTATGCATTAATGTCAAATCATCACTTGATGTAAAAGCCCCGGTTTTTGACAAAAAGGAACTTTTATAGAGGATTAAAATCAAGCAGATAAGCAGTTAAACGCCTTTGTACTTTGTAACTCTGGCCCCCTGGTGTCTTCTGATGAATATGAGAATGATTGAGAAACACATTTTGAAACTGACTAGAAATTGGCTAGAATTACAGATATTAGATTTCTAGACAGTGGAGTAGAAGTTAGGAGTCAGAAAACCCAGGTGAAAAGCCCTTAGTATGTGATCTGTGGTGTTTTTTTGTTTTGTTTCGTTTTTTCCTCTTTACTTACCCAGCATATAGTGTCTTTCATAGAATTAATGCTCAATAAATATATATATATTTTTACACCAGAAAGAATGAGGTATGAGGAAGTACAGACAATATGTGCAAAAAAATTCTTTGAAAGAATGGTGCTATATAGGGGGTGGAGGGGTAGCTGGAGAAAGGATATGGGTCAAGGGAAGGAGACTTTTTTTTTTTTTTTATCTTTTATGGATATGAAACATCTTGAAATGGAAAGAAACCGACTAGGACTTGAGTGTGATATAAAGAAGGACTGCATCAGTACTATTTGGGAGCTGAAAGGGACCTTTACTAGAGTTTTGATACAGCACTCCACGAATTGCCTATGGTACAGTTACAACTGTGTCATGCGATATGTCCCCTTGATAATGCATGGAAATGAGCCCACCTTGGGAGCTTGGCCGTGACTTGATAGCAGTCCATTAAAGGGCAGCAGAGCTAGGAAATAAAGAGCTCTGCAAGGCAGGATAATGATTCTGTTATCTACTCTTCAAAGATGTTTGAGGTAACACAACCATTCCTCCCCAGAATCTCAACACTAAAATCTAGCTTAGAGACCCCAAGGGCTGCAGGCTTTGGGACATGTGGGGACAATATAGCTGGGCTTTGAGATCTGGAGAGAAGGAAGCAATTACAAAGTTGATTGACTGTGGAGGATTGGCTGGTGGAGAGGGAAGTTGTGGCTATTATGTTGAAGCATTTTTAAAACGAATGAGGCTGGCCCATTGCTATTATAAGTAGACCGATTCCCCTGAAATAAGCACTGCCACTATCATTTTGAAAGAATAATTGTCAAAGAATAAAATTTATTCTATGCAACTTTGGAGAGCTGGGACTAGAATAAAAAGATAGATTCCACTCACTATTAGGAAGAACTCAAAAAAAAGAAATTGCTGAGCTATATTCTTCAAGTGTTGAAACAGAAATAAATACGTATACATATTAAAATATTTAATAAATCGTAAACCCAGTGTTTTCCACGGACAAGTTATGTGACTCACCTCCACACCTTTGTTCATACAGATTAATATTTCACTCTTCAATACAACTTCGTTTCTCAAATAACAATTAAAGCCAACACTCATTACATGCCAGGCTTTCTGCTAAATATGTTATGCATATTGACTCATTTAAACCTCACAACAGTCCTGAAATTATTATACAATTATTATCCCCATTCTACAGATAAACTGAGGAACAGTGAGGCCGACTTGTCTGAGATCACCCAGACAACAAGTGGCAGAACCAGGATTCAAACCCAAGCATAATATTTTCAATATCCATTCTCTTAAAGCATATTGAGTCTATTCCCTCTACTCTCTTACCCTTTCCAAACCTCCTTTCCCCCATAACAATGGTTTTCAAACTTGAGTCTGTTTCGGGGTAACCTGGAGACTGTGTCAAAACACTGACTACTGAGCTCTACCTGCAAGTTTCTGATTCAGACAGTCTGGGCTGGGGCCTAAGATTCTGCATTTATAGCAAATGCACCGCTACAGCTGCTGCTTATCTGCTGCCCTGGAAACCTTACCTTGAGAACCACTGTTCTGCAGAATCACTGAACGTGCAACCAATCAAGGGGTTAGTACATATTATCAGTCAGGGTGAAGACTGTGCATTTCTCTCAAAGAAACACAACAATTCAGCCACTTGAAGAACAAAGTTAATGTATCTCTTGTACAACTACCTAGGGCAGCTCACATCAGGGTTGTCATTCAGGATACAGAATTCTTCCATCTTGTTGCTCTGCCATTCCTTAGGATATTACTTTCTACATGGTCAAAGCTAGGACTCTACCACATGTAGGTTCCATCAAATAAATTAAGGTCCAGACCCAGAAGTGACACATGTCATTTTTATTCACATTCCAACTGCAAGAATTAAGTCATCTGACCATAATAACTACAAAGGAAATTTGGAAGTACTCTATTATACTCAAAAATGGAATATGGAGAAAATAAATTTGGTGGTTAATATGCAATCTGCTACAAATATACTTTGTATATTTCTACTTTGTCCCTTCTATACATGTGACCCACCTCCCTAACCGCAATGCGTATTACATACGCATTTTATGTTCTCATAGGATCTAGAGCAGTCAGCATTTCCCCAGTAGAGAGATGCAAAAAATATGATTAATGATATTACCCAGAGTAAGGTATTTAACTTCCTATAATTATTTAATCACCAAAGTATACTAATGATATCTGTCCTATTAATCTTAAACACATACTATAAAATATAATTATGGGATAATAAAAATTATTTTAATAGATCTTGGATTATGTCACACAGTTCACTAAGCATGTTACTTAAATCATTCATTTAATCACCACACAGACCCCATTTCAGGTAAGGAAACCCCATTTTTTCAAATAAAGAAAGGTATAAAGATTAAATGATTGGTCCCAATCATACAGCTATTAATATTAATTGGTAGAAGTGAGGTTTGGACACACACAGAAGTGACTCTAAGTCTTTGCTTTTAACTACTACTGACTCTTCAAAAATATAATCATGAAATGATAAGTTACTTAATGTATGGACTAAGCCACCTTTCAAATACGAGAAAGCTGTTCATGGCATTACTATTCGGTTTGAGGTGCTCCCTCAGTGATCACTGTATGAATTCACACGAGTCTGATTTGGAGGAATCTAATCTATGAGTTCTCAAGCCAGAATTATTATTTCTAAAAAACACCACTATCTGGACCCACTGCACACCAATCAATCAGCATCTCGGGGGGAGGAACAGGCATCTATACACTAATAGACGTTTTAATGTGTACATATAACCACTGGACATTATTCAACTAATGAAAGGATGGTCCTGCTGGCCCAGAAAGAGGCATCTCATAAAGACTTAGGTACCAAGCCACATTTTATGAGTAAGATTTAAGTCATTACTGTCCTTAAACCAAAGTGTATTATTAAAAGTCTTCAACCTTTCCATAAACTCCAGATACTTTTCAGCACACATTCCTCAGTTTAGATCAGTTTTCTTTTAATAATAATTGGTAATAATAATTGGTACTCTAGAACCTGGTCTCCATGCTGTGACACACAGCTCATAGGAACTCCTTTTAGTAAGATATTTAATGAAAAGGCCCTTCGGTGGTCACCAAGATGGACCTCACTCTGAATTCCTCATGGTGACAAAGAGCGCCATCAATGTCCAATATTGTTTAAGCCTCCAAGTAATCCATTAGGATGTTTTCAAAACCCGCTAACAATCACAACTCCTGTCATGTTTACATTTCCGTCTCTGCCAGTTAGTCCTCTCTTGAGAAGGGAAGAAAGTACTTCTTCTGGGAGAGCAAAAGAGCTAGGGATAGAAATAAATTTTGCAGTTTATCTAAATTAATCTGTGACCTGTAGCAGAGAATGTCAGGTTTTCTTCAGTACCCATCCTCACCTTTCTCCAAGGTGCTAGGACTTCTGAATATTAATGGGTCACATGAAGTCACAAAATACAGACTGCGTGGAAATTACCTTGTGACCCTATAACTCAGTTTTAGCCAATGGCATGTAGGCAGAAACAATTTGTGAATCTCCTAGGAAGTAACCTTAAAGTGAAAAAGTAGGCCTTTTTATTTCTCTTTCATTTTCCTGATTATCTAAAATGAGGATACAATGACTGGACCTCCAATAGTCACTTCAGACAAAGAAAAAGACATGGCATGAGGATGGCAGAAAAGTCAGAAATGAGGAACCTGGGTTCCCAGTGAATTTTTATTTTATTTTAAATAAAAATTCACAAATGGATTAGCAAACTATCACAGAAAATATTTGCACATTTAAAAGCAATCATTTAAAGATGATATTTTAAGATGAAGCTGAATATCCTTTCCCTTTCTTGGTTGCTCTTTCCTTGAGCTCTAAGAGGGAGAGAAAAGGTGAAACATACTGCTCTCATGCAGGGAAATGTGAGAGTTTGAAATCATTTAATGTATGAAAAAATTGTTGCTAGGTGACTGCTGTTTGCAAGCTTGCTGAGGTGTGTTGGCACCTGGAGAAACACAAAAGTAGGAGTAATGTTTCATTTAAGTTCACCCCTTAATGAAGATGCATTATTTTTAAATGATGAATACTGGGTAAGCAAGCAAGAAAATAAACTTTTTTTCATGTAAGATAAAACTACTTCTCTTTGTAAGCAGCCACATGGTGCAGAGTGAGTGGGGTTGGCCCAGGACGCTGATGGCAGCTTCCTCACTGTTCCCCTCATTCCAGGCATGCAGCACTGTCTCGGGGGTTCCAGGAGCAGCTGCCACAAAACTCAATTTTAACTTGTAACAGCTGCCAGAGCCTCGGTCACTGGGGAAGAGGCAGGTCAGGAGCTGAGGGTCCTTTTGACAAGGGGAGGCCCAGCCTGATTTTGGTGACAATCTTATGTCACATGTACTAAATGTGCT